>NW_015505779.1:328313-336893 GCF_001515645.1 Sinocyclocheilus grahami | reverse complement strand
ACACACACACACACACACACACACACACACTCACACACAATTATTAGCCATTTTTAAAATTATTGAACTATACATATTTATTTTAGAATAAATAGTAATAACAACCATTTCAACCACCAAGAACAGAGAGTAAATCTCACTTGTCATGTGCGAAGGAACATTGCGGTAGGCGGACCGTTTAATAAATGTAAAAAGCTATATTATTTCCTATATATAAGCTACATTTTCTACAATTTATAACTTTAAAAATTACAGCATTAAGTCATGCTTAAACGCTATCAAAAGGGACAGTTAAGCATTTAGCAAATTAGAAAAATTTACTATTTAAAATATTATACAGCAAGTACAAGACATTTCAATATATAGAACAAATGCAACACGTTAATACCAAAGAAATCAATAAAAGTAGCAATAAATAGTGTCCCTCGTTCAAAGGAAGTGAACTGTGTGAAGACGGATGTGTGCTTAAACAGCATGTTTTGAAATGAACTCGTCCCTAAAGAAAACAAACTGCCTTTCTTCCGCCGTGTTTCACTCCCGCCCGAAAAAAGGCCAAAGGTTGAGTGATGACCAGCTTTGTGAGTCTAAAGCGTTTCCCATCTCCTTCCAATCTGCTCTTGTCTTCCTGTCAATAATAAGCTCTTCTCCAGAACTAACAGCCAATCCCCATGTTCATCATCTAAACTAAAATAAGACCCTTTAAACTCTGACCTCCTGACCCCTGAGAGACAGCAGAGGTCAAGGCAACAGCACAGCCGCGAGATGAAGGTGGACTGTGAACGAAACAACTCCACCCCTCAACATAAACACATCTTTCCTCCTTCCTTCCATCCCTCGTTCTTCCATCGTCTCTCCTTTAATGCAAGTTAAACAAAGGCCTTTGCACTATCTCTACGCCAACTATTCCAGAAACTGACCATTCAACACCAGCTGCCCAACACTATCAACAGATCCTCAAAAAAGCACCCAGACCGCCTCTAAAAGTACACGGCATAAACAGAACGTGCTCAATAAAAGCGGAAACCTGCCTTCAGCATATGATCTATTTATTTCGGTATAAGATCAGATGGCACTAGTCAAAACACGGCAGCATGCTTTCATCCCCCAGAGTAAGAGAGCGGATCTCTTATAGCCACAGAAGCAGAGCAGTAGGTTAGAGGAGCCAGCAAGTCTCTCAAGGTCTCTGTCCTGCCGCTTAAGTCTGGTTTATGCTTGATGCATTCAGTCTGGCGTGAAGCACCTCAGCGCCGGTGTCGGGGGTAACACATTACAGGTAACGCGAGTTACGTAATCAGATTACTTTTTTCAAGTAACTAGTAAAGTAACGCATTACTTTTTAATTTACAAGAGAATATCCATGTAGATGAACGTATATACCCATACACACACATTCACATATCAAACTCAAATTTAAAAGGCACTAAATTCAATTCTGAGTGGCACATCACCTTGAAACAAACACCTCTATTAAATGAACTTCCATTTACAGTCTGTTTTCTGCAGGTGATAACAGCACAATGTTAAATGCGCCAGGCAAAGAGTTTTGTGAATTAGGCACAATCTATATAATAAGCCTAATTTACATAGAAGAGAGGTGTGTTTGCACTGAAAAGAATGACTACGACTTCATTGAAATAACACGGCACAGCAGCTGCATTTCACCTGGGTAAATTGTATTGCGCATGTGAGATGAATAAGACATCTTGCACCAAAATGTCGCACGCAAAAGCGGTATGCATGCATTATGTGTGTTTGTTCGTGTAAGAAAGTGTGAACGTTGTTTCGGTGTGTGTGCTGTAAGTGTGACTGATGATGTTAGAAGTGAGAGTGTGTGAACGTGTGGGAGGCTGACAGCTCGTGTGTGTCTGTTCTCGGACATCATCAAGCCGTGTGATGCTTCATTAGTGAATGAGCACAGATTAACGTCTTGATAATCAATTGGAGTTTGATCAGCTGCAGGCGCATCCCACTTCCTGTTCCCTTCCCATCACTTCCTGTCACCGGGATCCCCCTCCCAACGGCCCTCGGCCCACAGAGCAAGAGCTCCTTGATCAAGGCCATCTTTGAGTCTGGAAACATTACAGCTCAATTACCATTTAATCCGCTTAATTATCAACCTTAGAAGAACAGAAAGAAGGAGTGTTAAGATGCCCTTCAGCATCATGTGTTCTCTCACTTTATTCTTGTCACACTTTGTGTCTACATTTATCTAGATCTCACCTTTTGTTTTCATTCATGGTGTTACTTCAACTTTAATGCCCCATGGGTTGATTTTTTTCATTAAAAGTAACTTTTTTGCGTTTGTTATATGAAAGAAATCTTGGAAAGCTATTAAATTATACCTCTGAAACGATTGTTTTCAAATGCATTTACTAGTGCTGTCGAACGATTAATCGCATCCAAAAAAAAAAGTTTTTTGTTTACATTATATACGTATGTCAGTGTGTCTTTATTTATTATGTATATATAAATACAAACACATGCATACACATATTTAAGCAAAATATATTATGTTTATATGTTAAATATAATATAAAATATAAGAAAATAAATATAAAAATGTATAGACATGTAAATATTTTAAATATATACACTGCATTTATATATGCATAATAAATATACACAGTACACATACATATATTATGTAAACAAAAACGTTTATTTAGGATGCGATTAATCACGAGTAATCGTTTGACAGCACTAGTATTTACATATGTATAGATAGGCTTCTTGTCCAAAATTATAAAAACACCTCATAAAAATATGAATTTACACTTTTAGTCTATGAAAAATGATTTCAATATTACTGTGTGAAAATTATTTATATACATTCTTTTCAAAACACAAATTATGACAGTAACGTCATAGCTGTGGCACCATTATTCCCCTAATAAAGCAAAATGTACATAACTATTATTTTCAGTGCAGAACCCTAATAAACACAATGTAATGACTTGAAAGTACATAATCCTTAAGTCTGTACAGTATATACACTGTAAGTCATTCTTACTAGACAAATTAAATAGAGTTTGCTTAAAGGTAGGGCTGCACGATTAATCGAATTTCTAATCGCGTTACAATTACGGATGCCACAATTACGTAATCGTTCAAAGCGACAATTAATCGTCCAAATAAAAGTCCACTTATGTTATTCTGCACGCTTAAGATATGTTTTTTTCTTTCTACATGTTATCTTAAGGGTTTTTCCATTGTTTTAGTATAACATTATAATACCATTCATATTTTAACTTTTTTATAATTTAAAGAAGAAACCAATCCGATGTATATTTGACGTTTGAGGCTTAATACTGTAGAAAAGCACTAAAGGTTTTTCAGTTCGAGTGTTTTCAGCTCGTTTGCTTTCATATAAAAATATGGCATGCAGCTGCATCAAACAACGGTATAAACATCATTCAGTGTAAACTGTGATAATCATAATTAATAATCGCAATTACAATTTCAAGGGAATAATCGACAATTATGATTTCTGTCATAATCGTGCAGCCCTGCTTAAAACAGTTTTTTAGTCTACCGTGATAAAAGTGCCTATAATGGAAGAAACACCCATATACTATAAAACCATCTCTTTTCTCCTCTCTGTAACACCATCTCTCTCTTTCATCGTCTCTCTATAAACCGGTCTTTGAATATGGTCCATCTCTCTCTGACCTTGCTCTGTCAGTTACTCTAATGATGAGGTTTAAGCACTAACTGTTGAGTGAGTGTGTGTTTGGGGCGTATGTGAGGCAGAGACAGACATTGGCAAACACTCACGTGTTTCCATGCCTTCCCTGCTTTGCTTCATGCCCTCAGGAGCAGAGGATACTGGGATACCCTGTCTGACCTGTCGTTAATGCTGCATGTGTTCCCAATTCAATCAGCTTCATTACCGACAACTGCGACAACCTCATTACCCAGCTGCTTTCACGTGTGTGTGTGTGTGTGTGTGTGTGTGCATCCATAGGTTGGATCCGCATCTCACACAACAGAACAACGGCAATTAAGACAATGCAAGGGTAACCACATTGTGTGCATACAGTCCCGCAGGGGCCTTTAGAAGCTGCTGCGTTTCTGTTAAAGACACCGTCGCTCAGCGCAGGAAATAGCTACGTGACAGGATTGGCTTTAACATTATGCAATAACGATTACGGTTATGTTCTACTTTTATGATTTCAGCAATGACTGCTGGAGCGCATAATCATTTCAGCAGAGAACTGTAGCATGTTTGGAGAGCTGGCTGGAAGCCTGGAAGGAAAATTATGTATTTTGTGTACAATATCTTACAGGGACACACTCGCATTAATTCCTGTTATTGTGCAGGGTTGTAATATTTCTATATTTAAATATGCACAAATCCACGCCACCACATTAGTCACAACTGCAAAACATGACAATGCAACTAGTGGGAGTGAAGAGAAGTCATACTGATTTACTACGGTATTTTGGCCAATTTTTACCATTTTTTAAATGGTGGATAGATAGTAGGGCTGCACGATATTGGAAAAAACTCACATTGCGATATTTTGTTTTTCTGCGATATTATTGCGATATGAAAAAGAAAAGACCAGATGACCGTAATAGCCCTATTTGGAAAAAAAGAATCAACGATTGGGGTGATTTTGTAGGCGAGTAAATCAGCATAGAGAATAAACAAATTACAAGCATAGATAAATATAATAGAACAAAGATACAAATTAAATAAACAGTGATTTATATTTTTCAGCTAAGTCTAACAGTATTCAGGTACAGAAATTGAATAATCAAATGTAAAATAACACTGCATAGTCTTCACTGTATAAATTCAATCTAATAAAACGGTGTTAAAGCTACAAAAGTGAGTTTTGTTGTTTAATTAACATTGATGACACAGAAAGCAGGAACATCAAACTGCTGTGAACCAATATACTGTTCACATCCATTTTCTTTCTCAGTTGTTTACCTTTACCTAAGCCATAAGCAACTGTGTTTACAAGGATACTTGCAGAGACATAAATTTTGACATAATTTCTCGCATATGTATCATTACAGGCACAAATAGATGCGGAAGTGAACGGAATTTAGTGCTCACGTGCATCTGCGTGGCTCTCACCGTGTACACCGGACGCGAGCGGCACGGTGTGATGCGACAAAATATGATAGAACCCATTATAATCAGTGATGCTGTGATCCAGTTACTGGATGCGGTGCGACACGACAAATCCCCGACAGTAAACGGATGCCTCGTTCTATTTATGACATACTGACACTAAGTTCAAGTGATTGGCAAAGGTTGCTTTGTCGCGTCCGGTGTAGACAGACTTGAGATAGATATGTGTGTGTGTGTGTAAGAGAGTGTGTGAGTGTGTGTGTGAGAGAGTGTGTGAGTGTGTGTGTGTGAGAGAGTGTGTGTATGAGACAGAGAGTGTGTGAGTGTGTGTGTGTGTGTGTGAGAGTGTTTGTGTGAGTGAGAGTGTGTGTGTGAGTGAGTTTGTGTATTAGATAGAGTGTGTGTGTGTGTGTGAGTGTGTGAGAGAGAGAGTGTGTGTGTGTGTGTGTCAGTGTGTGTGTGTGAGAGAGTGTGTGTGTATGAGACAGAGTGTGTGAGTGTGTGTGCGTGTGCGTGAGTGTGTGTGTGTGTGTGAGAGAGAGTGTGTGTGTGTGTGTTGATTTGTGATGAGCTTATGTGAGAATAATTAATGCCAATTATCTCTTAATTACAGTGATTAGAGCCACAGCTGTAAGATCCTCATCTTGTAGTGAAGAGAGAAACTGATGCGCTTTAAACGGTTAAAGTCGCCCACAGTGTGTGTGTGTGTGTGTGTGTGTGTGTGTGTGTGTGTGTGTGTGTGTGTGAATCCGCTCAGTCCATTGTTACAGCTGTGTTTTACTCAGCTTGAGCACTTCTGTATGCTAATACTCTGGAAGTGCAGGATGCCCGCTGCTCTCCCTCGGGGGTTAATTGTCCTGCAGGCCTCCGTCGTTCTCCCTCCACCCTGCAGTTTCTGACAGCCGGAGCTCCTGGGGCCAGAGGTGTGCAGAGGTGGAGAGCCTATTTGTGCCCTCTCTCATTGACGTCTACGTCTTTCAGCTGGAGTAAGTGAAAGTCGAGAGAGAAGGCCACGATGCACCTCTGAACTCCTCTAGTGTTTCCTTTTAGCAGAGTTAATGGGAAGTCATGCGCTGCTGCTCTGCAATTGTGTGTATGATACAAAACTGACACCTTCCTTCCCAGTGTTGAGGAGTAACTAGCTACATGTAATGGAATTACGTAATTTAATAACAAAATAAAGGTAAATGTAATAAAAAAAAAAAGTGTAATTAAATTACAGTTACTTATGAAAATGTTAACTATTACAAAGCGGGGTTACATCCTAATATTTTCACACACACAGATTTAATTGATTTCTTTCTCAAATTGCGTTGGCTGCTCTAAAATATGAGACAGCATTGTTTAAGTAGTTTAGGACACATGCTTATTCGCTAACTATTTACTATTTGTGTTTATGTATATGCTTAATTTTTTTAAGATCAGTTTTTTCCAAGGCTTTGTTAGATGCCAGTGTTTCCTGTCATAGCTATGCAAAGATTTGATTTCAGAAACAGTATCATAGCTATTAAACTATACCTTGTTATGATTTTAAATCTGTATTTAAAAATCTCAAAGTGAAAAGAGCTGCCAGTAATCAAAAGGTAATCAAATGTAATCAGTTACATTACTTTAATAAAGTAATTGAAATAGTTACACTACTTATTACATTTTAAATAGGGTAACTTGTAATATGTAGCCTATTACATTTCCAAAGTAACCTTCCCAACACTGTTCATTCCGCATGACACACATCCCACTGTTCAATACTGAGAGAGAGAGAGAGAAACAGAGAGAAAGAGGAAGAGCGTTTTAGCAGACGATAAGATGCGAGATCAATGGGAGATCTGCTGGGATGTAAACAGGAAGGATCTCAGTGACGGAAGGAGGACAGATCGGGTTTAATCAACATCCAGTGCGCGTCTGTAGGAACGCTGGGTTGTATTTATGATGATTCGCAAGTATCTGTGATGTGCTCGCATGTCATGTTGAGACAAATTTGGTTTTTCGTATCACTGGTGTCGTTTTACTTTTATTTTGCTGAGAAGGCACCTTAGGAAACGCACTAATCCATCTGTCTCTGCACTCGTCTCCGGATATCTGTAGCGTTTGTGGCTTCGAAATACATGTCTTTACTGTCATGATATGTGTCCTGTGCTGGCAAAATGAGTCAGGGGCCAATTTTGTGCTACAGGCAAAAAGATGAATGAATGAAAAATGTAGAATTTGAGGTTTTCTCAGAAATTAGTTCATTAAGCCCTCATCTAGTAATCCCAATGCTCCAAACAGTAATTAACTCTTTCCCCGCCAAACACGGAATTATCCGGGTTTCTGTGTTTTCACTGTTATACGCTAGGGGGCGCTATCACGCATTTCCTGAATGAGTCTTGAAAGTGCCGATCAAAAACACAGAACAGGAAGACGCAGAAACGCGCAATCTCATATGTTAGCTTATGCATATGAAAAATAATGCGATCATCAACACTAACCGCATATAAAGGAAAACTGCTTAATGTTACAGAGTGAAATGTCGATCCAGAAAGACGTAAAGGACTGTGCAAGCTTTGGGAGTGCTGATGGAAGCCATCTACTGCATCTTTGCTTTACTGCATTTTCTCAGCTTTTTGCTCAAAATGTTACTTTTTTAATGAAACCTACCTACATTCAAGTGTTGATAAAAAAATTAAAAAACAATGCTTGAAGCTAGAATAAAACTGATTTTTTTAGTTTGAAAGTAGAGGGTTGATGTATTGCATGTTCAGATATTCATACAACAAAATGTTCTGGGGGCCATGAAATTTTAGTGAAAATCAGCAAAAACGCTGGCGGTGGCTGGCAACTTTTTTCAAAATGCTGGCGGGGAAAGAGTTAAACATCTGAAATGATCTTTATTTGTACGTTTTCTGAGAGGAGTACCTTTTCTCCGCTCGCACACAAACATACAGATTTAATTGATTTCTTTCAGAAATGGCAGAGACTGCTCTAAAATATGAAACACAAATGTTTCAGGAGTTTAGGACACATATTTCAATAACTGTTTTATTTCCTATTTGATAGGTTTTGTGTAAATGCTTTATTTTTTTAAGACTAACTGTGTTTTTCCAAGGCATTGTAGATGTCAGTGTTTGCTGTCATAGAAATGCAAAGATTTGATTTCAAACACAGTATCAAAGCTATTAAACTATTTCTTGTTATGGTTTTCAATCTGTATTTAACCTCAGTGTCACACCCTGTCATGTTATGGATCTTGTTTCTGTGTTTTCTTGTTATTGACCTAGTTTCTGTTTCTCCTTGATTACGTTATTCTGTTCACCTGTGTTTAGTTAAAGGGGTCATATGATGCTTTTTTAAAGATCATTATTTTGTGTATTTGGTGTAACAGAATATGTTGACATGCTTTAATGTTAAAAAAACACATTATTTTTCAAATACTGTACATTATTGTAGGTCCTCTATGCCCCGCCTCTCTCAAACGCTTCGTTTTCTACAAAGCCCCTCCTTCTGACAAGCACAGT
>NW_015505779.1:320767-327931 GCF_001515645.1 Sinocyclocheilus grahami | reverse complement strand
TATATATATGTGTATATGTATATATATATGTGTATATATATATGTGTGTATGTGTGTTTATATATGCGTCTATATATATATGTGTGTATATATATATGTACATTACAAAATAAATTAACTGTAATCTGTTACAGTTACTGAGAAAAAAAGTGTAATAAAATTAGTTTTATGATTAGTTTTATGATAGTTTTTACGATTAGAAAGGGGGTTACATCTGAATATTTTCAAACACATACACAGATTTTATTGGTTCCTATCCCAAATTGCATTGACTGCTCTAAAATATGAGACAACAATGTTTCAGAAGTTTAGGACACAGAATATGACACATGCTTATTCTATAACTGTTTTATTTCCTATTTAGACTTAGGTATATGCTTTATTTTTTAAGATTAACGTTTTTTTTCCCCATTGTTAGATGCCAGTGTTTTCTGTTATAGCTATGCAAAGATTTGATTTCAAACACAGTATCAAAGCTATTAAACTATTTCTTGTTATGGTTTTCAATCTGTATTTAACCTCAGTGTCACACCCTGTCATGTTATGGATCTTGTTTCTGTGTTTTCTTGTTATTGACCTAGTTTCTGTTTCTCCTTGATTACGTTATTCTGTTCACCTGTGTTTAGTTAAAGGGGTCATATGATGCTTTTTTAAAGATCATTATTTTGTGTATTTGGTGTAACAGAATATGTTGACATGCTTTAATGTTAAAAAAACACATTATTTTTCAAATACTGTACATTATTGTAGGTCCTCTATGCCCCGCCTCTCTCAAACGCTTCGTTTTCTACAAAGCCCCTCCTTCCGACAAGCACAGTCTGCTCTGATTGGCCAGCTGACCCAGTGCATTGTGATCTCCTAGGTTCACGAAACGGTCGTCCATAAAATGCATTGCTGTTCTGTTGTAAGTGATCTTAAAGATTCCTAAATGCATCTACTTCCGGAAGGCCAAATAAAGTGCTTTTGCTTTCTCCTAGAAACACACAGCGTCTCCCTGACATGCTGCTTCAACACTAACTGCGGTTACTGAAACCACGCCTTCTTTCTTTGCGTTTCAGTCTTTGCAACTTCAGGGATCTTATCTATTCACGAACAGCTTGTAACACTCCAAAGAGAAAGGAAAACTTGAAATCGCATCATATGACCCCTTTAATTATCTGATTAGTCCCTCTCTTGCGTTGGTATAATGCTGCGTTCAAGTCCTCCTGGGACGTTCGTACCTACGAGTTGACAAGTCGTAATTACGACGTCAGGTGCGTTCAAGTCAGTTTAGTCGGCACAAGATGGCGGTGTACCTTCTTTTAATCAATTACAAGAAAATACAACAGAGTCTGCATTTTTTTACTTGGATTTCAGCTGCGTAACAAGAACATGACCAATTTAAGTTTATAGGACAACTAAACTATCAATTTAAACAAAAATGTACCATCAACTACAGACATTGCATCCATCGATTCCGCCATGTTTCTCATTGACACGCCCCCAACTCGGAAACTCAGAAAATTTCGAGTTTCCCACTCGTAATAACGACTGTGTGGTGGCGTTCATGTGCATTCAACTCGTAAATACGATCTAGCCGACATGACTTGAACGCACCATAAGTATTCCCCATTTCTGTTTCATCCCTGCCGGTTATTGTTGTTGCTTTGGTCTTTGATGCAAGTTGGATAACCTGTCTTCCTGAGGATTTATATTAAAAGCCTTCTGAACTGTATTCTTCGTCATGCGCATTATATCACGCTTATGCCAGTGTGACACTCAGAATGATCTCAAAGTAAAAAGAGGGGATAATATCTGATTTTGTGGTGGCTGTGCTTTGAAATGAAATGATTATAATCTTAATTCAAGTGATGAAGGATTCTGAAAGTCTGACAACCAATTTAAGTTTATAGGACAACTAAACTATCAATTTAAACAAAAATGTACCATCAACTACAGACATTGCATCCATCGATTCCGCCATGTTTCTCATTGACACGCCCCCAACTCGGAAACTCAGAAAATTTCGAGTTTCCCACTCGTAATAACGACTGTGTGGTGGCGTTCATGTGCATTCAACTCGTAAATACGATCTAGCCGACATGACTTGAACGCACCATAAGTATTCCCCATTTCTGTTTCATCCCTGCCGGTTATTGTTGTTGCTTTGGTCTTTGATGCAAGTTGGATAACCTGTCTTCCTGAGGATTTATATTAAAAGCCTTCTGAACTGTATTCTTCGTCATGCGCATTATATCACGCTTATGCCAGTGTGACACTCAGAATGATCTCAAAGTAAAAAGAGGGGATAATATCTGATTTTGTGGTGGCTGTGCTTTGAAATGAAATGATTATAATCTTAATTCAAGTGATGAAGGATTCTGAAAGTTTAGTTCTGAAATAAACATGAATATGCATTAATTCATCACTCACAAAAAAAACACACCGATTCAGTATTCCTCAAAATGAATAAAAATAATGCAACTCAGAATATGACGCAAACCTGCAATAATTCAATCTTAAACAACACAAATATGCTTTATGTATTTAATCCCATTCTATTAGCTTCTGAGCTTCGATGATCCAGTTCAACCGTACTAATAAACACAAATTACTCTAGACAAACATTTGTGTCTTTGTTTATTGCTGAAGTGTTGAAATGTCTTCTTCTGCATTCTACTGTACTTTCCCTTCAGCCTGAGGCTTATTCATTTCACGTCTGGTGTGAAACGCTTTTATATTTGCCAAAAATATAACTTTTTTATTTTAAAAACAAACAAGCAAGCCCTGTCCAGATTTAAAAAGTAACGCAAAAGTAACGTAACGCATTACTTTCCATAAAAAGTAACGAAGTAACGTAATTAGTTACTTTTTTATGGAGTAACGCAATATTGTAATGCATTACTTTTAAAAGTAACTTTCCCCAACACTGCTTATAACAACTAAAAACTAACCTTAACTTATTGAATCTAATCTAACTATTGCATTAAAACTTGAACCGCTGAGTTTTAAGCTTTTGAAACACAAGAGCATTCTATAGCATTCTAAGTGTTATCTAAATGCTAGCTTGATACAAAGTTAGTCATAACTACTAAAAACTAACCTTAACCTACTGAATATAATTTCACATTGCACTTTTTCACATTGCATTTACAATCTATAGCTAACTAAATGCTATTTTAATGCTAGCTTGATACAAAGTTAATTAACTATTTAAGCTTCTCAGAACTCACAAACATCTAAAGCTGCCAGCTGGATACAAAGTTAGTTTACTATTAAAAACGCTAAAGATGTTTACTTTATTTACGAGCCAGTTTTTCCCTTGATAAAACACTCAGTTGATCAAACTCAGCTAACTTCTCGTAACAATTTTCAGAAAATTTGCCTCCAAGCTTTCTGTCACTCAGAAAGCCTTTCAAAACCCTCATGAATTAGACATGTGTAGTCCAGCACGCTGTGTAAAACCTCTCGTTTAATAGCAAATCGACCATGGGCCACAGTAAATGAGTTTCTGAAACAGTGCTGTTGTAAAAGCCTCGGCCATGAATAAATTCACACCAATCTGACCACCTCCTCACCTACGGAGAAACGCACAGAGAGCTGTCAGAGCTAAATTAAAACATCCCTTTATTAAACGCTGAAATCAAGTGTGACAGCGGCATAATATGGATGATTCATTAGCTGACGTTGCTCTGTGATGCTTATCTGAGGACGCTTTTGGCTTGGGTTTGGCGAAGACGCTGGTGCTAGCAGTGCTAATTGCGAGAGTATTGGCTTAGCGTTTACTGCATTCGTTTGGTATTGGACGTCATTTGTGCAACTGTGGATCTGGCTTCGGCTTCACTGGAACACTTTAAAAGTCTTGTTTTGTGTCCCAATTTGCATATTAGCCGGCCTAATTAGCATGTTTCAAATCATACTAGGGCTGTCAAAATGGCTGAAAAACTAAATTAGAATTTTGTACTTAAATATGATCAAAATTCTAATTATATTCAAATTTAAAATGCATAATTTCAGTTAGGGGGGAAAAAAGCTTTTGGCTTCTCTCCTGAGGCCACAAGAGTGCGCATCAAGCAAAATATTACTAATGCACGTTTATTCAAAGCATAAGATAACATGACTATCTGTGAAAAAAAAGTGAGTAATGTTTAAAATAATGTTTATAAACAATTATAATTAAGTTGCTTAAACAACTATAAACAAAACAGCATCATGTATGTATGCATAGTTTAATACAAAGGGCCGAAAGCCAATCACACGGAGTACATTTTTCATTTAAAAACATTAGATGCAGTGGGATGGGAAAAACCTCCGCCATAAAGTCTCGAGATATGTTTTTTTAAAGTTGAATTTGCATTAATTTTACATGGCTTTCTAAACATGCGGCTCTTTTGTGCGAGACGCAGGTGCATAGATGATAGATGTCCCTCTATAAGATGCAATAAATATGCGTTCTGTGTGAATGGCTTGGTTTCAGTTTTGACGTAAACAAGATCTTCTCTGCATTGATGTTCTCTTTTCCCGCAATATTTGTAATTAACAACGCAGTGGCTTCAACTTGACAGGCTAACAAAAACATTATAATGCAATGACACTTACATCATCGTCATCGCATCTCGTGCGCCGATAAGGCTGCCTCCTTAACGCACACCTAAAATTCGAATGCAATGTTTTGTGGATTTTTATTTTAAATTCGAGGAATATCCGAAATTCGAAAAAAAAAAATTTGACAGCCCTAAATCATACCATTCTGAAAAAGTCTCTGAATGGTGCACTTTGTCAAAATCCTGTGCGAAACAGAAGACGGAATCTCACAAATGCTGTGCGAAGTTTGTATTGTATAGCAACATACGGCCAAAGCTGAGAGGGATACGATGCTAAAAGTGCAAATGTTAAGTAATGAGTTTTAGGATGCTAATTTTATAATAGTGCATACTTGATAGAAGAGCTGGGCGATTTTATTGATTGTTCTGCCACGATATTTATTTATTTTTAAATCGAGGAATTGTGGTTTTGAATTAAAAAAATTATTAAGTAAAAGTAAGTAGTGATAAGTAAGACTGTTTGGATAGGAGGACAATATTTGGCTGAGATACAACTATTTGAAAATCTGGAATCTGAGGGTGCAAAAAAATCTAAATATTGAGAAAATCATCTTTAAAGCTGTCCAAATGAAGTTCTTAGCAATGCATATTACTAATCAAAAATTAAGTTTTAATATATTTACTGTAGGAAATTTACAAAATATTTTAATGCAACATGATCTTTACTTAATATCCTAATGATTTTTGGCATTAAAGAAAAATCGACAACTTTGACCCAATCATTGTTTTTTTTTTTTGCTATTGCTAAAGATATACTCAAGCGACTTAAGACTGGTTTTGTGCTCCAGGGTCACAGATATGATCAGTAAGTCATGGCAACTTGTTTTTACATTACTTTAATTCATCGAAATAAGTTGAGCAATTTCAACTTTATATGTTATATGAAATTCAGCTTGATTTTAAGTCTTTTTAATGTAATTTAAGTTTAAATGACTTGTACAACCAAGTTGGTTATACTTCAAATGTAAGGCAGCAACTGAACTGAAAATAGGTGGAGATTTTTACAGAGATGAAGACCATAACATGGGACAAATTATAAGTTTGCATTGAAAATCACAAGACACAGGCAGTGGAATGGGAAAAAACACAAGGTTATGAGATGCAAATTGAACTTTTTAACTTCAGCGCCATATTTTTACAGTGCTGTTTTATGCACAAGACACTGCGCAACTGGAAAATGCATCCATCAAGTGTAGGTTTTCACAGAAAAACTATGGAAAAACAGCACAGTGAGATGCATAAACCTAATATGCTTGCATAAAGGTTACATGCTGAAAGGTGCTGCTATTTTCTTTGTTTTTACAAATAATTAACTGTTAATAATAACCTACTACTGATGTTATACTTTCAGTCATTTTTTATTTGAATTGCCTTGACTTTTTGAGTTGACCACTAAACCTGAATGTCAACATTTTGGCTAAGAAATATTTTGCATTTTTCTTATTTTATATTATTTCTGAACATATAGGATGTTTAAGAGAAATTTGCACAATATTTATAATAATAATAATAATAATATCTAATAATTTATAATATCAGATTATATAATAATAATTTATAAAAATATAACCATGCATCTATTCTGCAAGGATATTTAACAAGTGAATTTGATTACATTTACACCATATTGACAACTTCATGTGTGCTGCTCTTGGAATACAATTTTTTTAACCAGATAGTTAATAAAAAAGAATGTTACTTGAATCATTTTGTAGTTACATTTTTAAATCGACTAAACATTAAAACAATCAAAAACATTACCTTGAGTTAGTCAAAAGTTCAGAAAAAATATTTTATTTTTTGCCCTATTGCCCAGCCATTTGATAGTACCATATGTGAAATAGAGTGAAACTGGCTTATCATGTAAACAGCATGAAGATATTAGCATGCATGTAAGCACCAGTATTGATCAAAGTGTCTTATTGTGTCCTTCGTTTCTACCAGTGTGCATTTGCAAGGTCATTCGTCAGGTCATTAAAGTCTGTCCACACATAGAGGAGCAGTGTGGGTCAGTGAGGCAGAAGTGTGTGCCCTCTTTGTTGAGCGACTGCACTTTTGCATTGACCTTTGACCCTCTGAAGACAATTATTCATGGGGTCATGATGGCCGACCTTTGCTTTAAATTAGCCTGCTGTCACGCTGACCCTCACCCTCCGTCCACTAAAAATAGAAAGAAAGGAAGAAAAAGAAGGAAAGAAGCAGTGGTTGTGACAAATATGAATATTTAGTGGCACAGTCACACAGCTAGAGTCGCATTCATTAGAGTGGGCTTTGGCTGTGTGTGTGTGAGCCGATAAAAGCTTGTGTGAGAAAATGCCGTGGGTTGCTTTTGTTATTTCTTAAACTATGCCCATGTGTTGGGAAAGAACCATGTAATACCCTTCACCTGCTGCTGGGCCTGGCAAGAAATTAGCAACCCGCCAACAAGGCCAGCGTGGAGACGCGCCACACACACACTCACTCACTCACTCACTCACTCACTCACTCACTCACTCACTCACACACACACACACTCTCTCTCTCTCACACACACACACACACACTCACTCACTCACTCACACACACACACACACACACACAC
>NW_015505779.1:311662-319162 GCF_001515645.1 Sinocyclocheilus grahami | reverse complement strand
CCCCCTCCCCCCCTCCCACACACACACACACACACACACACACACACACACACACACACACACACACACACACACTATGACTAGACAGTGTGTGGGAGGACAGCCTTTCTGAGATGGTTGAGAGACAGTCTAGAGAATCTTCTGTGCTAAAATAGTTTCACTCATGCAGCACTTTTTAACAGCTCCATGACCTTGGAAGAACTTGTGCAACTTTTCTGTCCAAAGATGGTCAAATGTCTAATAAGTTCACTGAAGCACATAGTGTTTGGTGCAAATGTGTTTTATTCAAGCGTTTAACAGCTAGTTTGAGGTATATATATATATATATATTTGTATATATATTTTTAAAATATATTTTAAGCGTGTGCTAAAAAACATTGTAAACAGCAAGAAAAAATAATTATATATAATATTTTAAATATAATATTTTTATATATTACTTTATAGAAAATATTTTGGACAATATAAATATATTTATATTTAAAATGTATTTAAAAAATATATGACAAAAAAATAAAAATATAGAAATTATTTTTATTTTATTAGCAATATATGCTTAGAAATATTTTTTTATATATCTAAAAACAATTAGGTAAATACATAAAAATATATATTTTAAAATATTTTATGGAGTGTGTTTTAATCAAACTGTATAATGTTTAGTGTCTTTATAATTCATGCTGCTACTTTATAAAGCAGGATCTGTGTGGTATATGATTATGAGAGCGGCTAGAGAGATTTTGGGTGCCTTTGCTTAGAGTGTGTGTTGTGTTTATATAAGTGGGAGGATCACAAAGTAATGCTCTGGCTTCATTTCAAGCCTTTTCATAACAAACCCCAGGGCTGTGTCACATTTATCTGAACATTTTCTCATAAAAAAGTACAAACCAAACAAATCCCATGTTAGGAGACGCTCACTGATATAAACTGCTGCTCTCGAGCCCTGGATTCAAACCTGCCTCCGCTAAACAAACTTTCTTGCTTTTTTTGTCTAGTACTGGGTATAACATTAATTGTTCCTATACAAATCGTTCTGCTGAGGTGTGAAGCGAATTTTGTATTATCACAATAAACAACTAGTTGTCTCGTTAGTGGACATTTCACAGGGATAAACTTTGCCACTCAAAATGACCACATTATTCTAAAGGACCTTTCTCACAATGGCCGTAATTATATTGTGCTGTATAATGCAAAGAGAAGGAAAGCGACAGATGGTGACTTCGTATGGTGCATGAAAAACAACATTAAGTAATATGGTTTCTTTTCAATTGTTTTAAAAATCAACTGGTCTTGCGTTCTGCATTAGTTCAGCTCTGCTATAAAACAATCTGCTCTCTCATGTTTCTCACTAGAATGAATAATAATCTCTTAATGATGTTTCAGTTTTCAAATAAGTGCATTCTGACATGCTTTACTGACCGTTAAGAACACGATGGCTCATCTTCGTGCACATGCACGCGCAAAGGTGAGCTCGTATGTTTACCCCAGACTCCGTCCCAAAGGAAACAGTAGAGCTGCTACACGTTATAATGAGGAAATACTACGGTATCCAGCTGATTACTGCAGTCTCTAATGCATCCTAATACACCTTTTCACACCGTATAAAACATCACATCATAAAAGAAACATCATTGGCTCTAATTACGACGTGACGGCATCAAGCCTTTGGGATAAGCCTCATGCTGGCTCTAATTGCAATGATTCTCACATATGGCTGGTGCTCTACAATGAATCAATGTTTCTATTTAAACATTGGGTAAATAGTTTGATGGCAGTCTGTCAGCGTAAATTAGCTGATGCATTCAGTGAATGTTAATTTAAAGTAAACCAGATGCCAGTTGTTTATCGTTAAAGTAAATGAGGTACATGCTATCTTAAGGTTAATTATGAGGCATCTCGATTCGAGACGTTCATGCAGACACGCAGCTGGAATTGTCAAAAAAATGAAAAAAGTGAGTGAGTGAATCCTTCATGTGCATAAACTAATTCTAGGCTGACAGTGATGGTGAGTGAATCTCACAAACAATGTGCCAAGATAGCCAGGTCATATTTCACTGCAAAATCTAATTTTAATGATACGTCCTTAAAAATGTTTTGCATTGTTTTGCAATGTGATATTACCTACACACAAAAACTACATAAATAATATTGCAAATTAACGATCTTGCAAATTCGGAACGGCCAGACACAGGAACAGTTTCTTCCCTCAGGCAATCCATCTCATGAACACTTAACAATAACTGTGGAACACACACTATTTATTCACTCATACACTTATTTATCTAACTCTCATACTCAGCCTACACCTCAAATTTGCACATAATATACAGTACCTGTACATACAAAAACTGTCTATTGTAATATACCTGCACATACAACTGTCAATTTATATATTTTTATTCCTTAGTTACTTGTTCTATTTTTCTATTTTTTATTATCTGTGTTTTTTGTTCTGTCGCTGTCATTCTGTTACACTGTGGAAGCTTCTGTCACGAAAACAAATTCCTCGTATGTGTAAACATACCTGGCAATAAAACTCATTCTGATTCTGATTCTGATTAACCCCATATGTATTGCTAAAAATCACTGTAGATAATTTTTTTTTTAAATAATTAATTTAATTGTTATTGAAAACAAAAAATGCATTATATTTTATAACATATTATATATATTTTTTTTGTTTTATATATATATATATATATATATATATATATATAATGACAATATATAATTTGTATCTCAGAATATATAAATAATTTCTGTATTGCTAAATTACTGTTTAATATATTAAATTTTACATTATGTTTATGTAACTAAATATATTACCAAATAATTATATAACACAAAAAATATTATTTAAAATGAAGTCAATTATATCAATCTGTCTATCTATCTATCTATCTATCTATCTATCTATCTATCTATCTATCTATCTACACACACACACACACACACACACACACACACACACTCTCTCTCTCTCTCTCTCTCTCTCTCTCTCACACACACACACACACACACACACACACACACACACACACAGACACTCACACACACACTCACACACACACACACTCACACACACACACACATACATGGGTCAAAGACGAAAAAGGGTTTAAGCATAAACACAATAAGCGTAATACTGCTTTAAATTGTTGTTGTTTTTCCCCCCAAAAATTTAAAAGTTTTATGTTTAATTTTATTGCAATTTTGTTTTGGTTTTTCCGAGAAAAAAATAAATATCATACATTTTCCCCTGATTTACAGAAGACACCCACTAAAATGTCATTCAGTGTAACAATCTTGTCAGGCATTTTTACAACAAAAATCAATTTATGACACATTAACAGACTAATTACTTTCACCCCAAAGACTAATTAGTTGTAATTTTACATTTTTTAAATTTGACACGATCCTAGGTTTTGCCCATTTGTCAGTAAGAATGTTTTACTTATTTAAAACTCAATAAAATTGTATATGCTCACTTATTCTTTTATATATTTTAATATGTACAGGTCAGAATAAGCATGTTTGAATTTTTACACAAATATTGTGGTACCCTGAATGACAAGGTAACATTATTTCAACCACATTTTGACATTGTATTCTCCAAAAACTTATTTGAATCCTTAAAAGTAGACACTTTACTTACATTTAATGTGCTTTCTATGGACATAAAATCACTTTTGTAAATTTCTTTTGATGCGGACATCTTAATGTCTTTGACTCACATACATACACATCAAATCTTTTGATTTTAGTGTGAAATATGACCTGAACATGTTTTTGTGGGCTTCTCCTGGTAAATTTAAGAGGTTTCTTTGTGTTTTCATACACACAGAGAATATAAGAGTACAGCTGCAGATGTGAGAGCCAGAGAGTGACAAGGAGCAGACATGAAAGAGAGACAGAATACTAGAGTAAAGAAAAAACAGAGGGACGGCAGATGGATGACACACTGAAAAAACCAGCAGAAACAGAACAAGAACAGAGAAAAGGTGAGAGACAGAGGGTGAGGGGAAGGCAAGATATACAAGAGATGCAGAAAGATGTATTACATTGAAAGAGAGAGCGAGAGAGAGAGAGAGAGAGAGAGAAGGAGGGTTGCGAACAGTGCAAAAAAATTAAGTCTACAGAGGGAGAAGAAGTTCTCTGCGGACACAGATGAGGTCATATTTATTAAAAACACCCTTACTAATATACACAGGCAGGCCGAAGTGTGCACAGGCGGGGATGATTTTAATGGGACAATATGCACATGCAAGCATGTGTGTGTGTGTGACTGTGTTCCCCTGTGTGTGTGTGTGTGTGTGTGTGTGTGTGTGTCGAAGTTTGTTTAGTAGGACACGTCACACACACACACACACCCCCACACGCACGCACAAACACACACACACGCACACACACACACACACGTACGCACACACACACACTCACGCACACACAAACACACACACATGCACACACACACACGCAAACACACACCTATACATATAGTATACTGCTGCTGCACATATAACATAAATTAAATGGCCCATTAATATTATTTTGATCAAACCTTGAAAGGCCACAATATATTACAAAATGTTATTCAAAGAGCAACAAAAACAATATATTGCACAATATTTTCCAGTACATATTACAATTATGAGTGTACAATTAATTTTGTTGCCTCATTTTGTAATATATCTTGGCCTTTCAAGGTTTAAACAAAGTACATCTTCAATTTGAGAAATATATTTCCATAATTAAATAACTCAAAATGAAATTGTGAAATTTATGACACTTTATTGTCCCTTTCAAGGGAAATTTGTTTTGGGCAGTATATATTATTTGAAGCTGAATAACAAGATAAACCATTTAAAAGTAATTATGAGGAAGTATAAATCAAATAACCAAAACTTATTAATGCAAATATATTTTAACATCTATATTAGCAATATATTTGGGCCATTTAATGTCGTATGATGCAACATTGAAACATAATGTGAAATACATAATTATTTAATGAAGTGAAATTACTTATTTTGCATGCAACAAATTAATCAAATATATTCCATTATACTTTAGTAGCTGTTTTGCCAGTGTCCAGTTATATTATTTTATTATCATTTAATTTTTTAATGGACTTACAATTACAGCTTTTACATCACAGCTCAAAAAATCACTAATGGCTCTGTCCAGAACGGTATGCTTGATGTAGACTCTGCTGAGTCCACAAGAACACAACTTCCATGCAAAGTGTACTTTCTCTAGTACTGATAACTGAAATTTTGGTTATCATGACAATCAACAGTACACCAGATTTCCAGCAAGCTTCAAGTCATTTCAAATCAAGCTACTCAAAGTCATCAGACGGACCACTAAACCAATCTAACCTACAGCTAAATGCTGTGTACCACTCTCTCCTTCTTTTCAAGAGACTCTCAGTAGATTGGATTGAAACTCTATCTCTCTGTTCTGTAGGGCCACTGGTCCTGCCTTCTCTTTGGTAATGGATCTCTAATAGGTAAAGAGCTGAGAAAGAGGAAGCAGAGGCCGCGTTTCTGTTTTACTCTGCGGAACCCATGCAGACGCTCTCAAACCCTCTCCGGCCTCGGTCTAAATTCATTTAGAACCACTTTCGGTCAACGGCCAGCTAATAAACTGCTGGTAAATGTTGCTAAGTTTAAAAGCCTCTATTTAAATCCACCACGGACCCAGAGCCAATCAATGACGGTGAAATCTGTCAGTGCAGCTAGCTCACGTCTCGCTTCTCGCGCATCTTTAAATTGATATGTTCAGGGTGCGAAGTGATTCGGTTACAGGCGAGTCGGCCTGAGAGGCAAATGAGAATATGCTTTCCGTTAAGAGGCGGAATGAAAAAAATTCGGACGGGCCTGAAGACAGTAAGAGAGAGGAGAGAGAAGGGAAAGAGTATGCCACCGGGCTGGCCTGGGGTCAGTGCCTTGTAGTGAAAAACAAGAGAAATTCTTCTTCAGGTTGCACTTCAGGAGAGGATGCAGACACATCCTTGATTACACTAGAAACAAGAGAAACCAGAAACACACACACAAGCTCTGAGTCAAACAACACACTGACACCAATCCAGATGAGTCATTCTCCAAACTCAATCTATGACAAAACTGATATGCGTGTTATTATTGCAGGAACTCTGGAAATGGTCAGTTCTGACTGGTTGTGGTCAAATATTCTACCTGTATACTTACCTGTAAACTTCAAATTTGTCAAATTTGTCGCAGGATACCAATTTGCTACACTGAAAAAAAGTGCAGAATCAATTTGGACAATTAGTAAATTTTAGTACCGTCAAACGATTAATCGTGATTAATCGCATCCAAAATAAAAGTTTTGGTTTACATAATATATGTGTGTGTACTGTGTATATTTATTATGTGTATATAAATGCACTCACATGCATGTATATATTGAAGAATTTATATTTTAAATATATTTATATATAATATGAATTATATGAATATAAATATATACATATAAATATTTGTTGAAATATATACTGTATGTGTATGCACTTATAAATATATATATATATATATACGTAATAAATGTACACAGTACACACACATATATTATGTAAACAAAAACTTTTATTTAGGATGCGATTAATCACGATTAATCGTTTGACAGCACTCATTTGAATGCAAATATTATAAATAAGATAACAATCAGCCAGCCATTATTAGAAAAATTAACCATTTAAAACAACATAACACAAATAACTCTAAATGTAATAATTATGTTTGACCGAATACTTCAATTCAGCAAGGACACATTAAATTGATCAGAAATGACAGGAAATGCATTTATGTTACAAAAGATGTCTATTATAAAGAAATATATCATGGTTTCAGCAAAATAATATATATATATATAACAGTTATTATGAAGATATTTTAATATCACACAATATTACTGTATTTTTGATCAAATGAATGCAGCCTTGATGAGCATAATAGCCTTCATTCAAAAACTATCTCTCACTCTCTAGACATATATCCACCAACATCTATAGGTTAACCGATATATTGTGCATCCCTAAAAGTAGCAAGTAGATTCGATTCGATTCAATATCGATTAATTTGGATAAATATCAGGTACAGTACATGCCAAATTTTCTCATGGAAAAAAAAATCTCAACTAATGCTGTAAAATATACATGAGAGTCATTTGGTACTACATTACTATTAGTGCTGGGCGGTATGACCAAAAATGTATATCACGGTATTTTTCAAAGTTATACCGGTTTCACGGTATATGACGGTATTTCTTTTTTTTCATGCATGACCGGGTGTTAACCACATTTTCTACTGATTGAGAGGAAATACTGCAGTATATTGACTTCGAATGCACTATTTTACTGTCATGATGAGTGAATATTGTCAAAAAATACCACACTAAATAGTGACTAAACACGACCCCCTTTAATACATGTTAACCAGGAGTCACTCTCATTTATAATCACGGCATCGTCTGATA
>NW_015505779.1:275919-311389 GCF_001515645.1 Sinocyclocheilus grahami | reverse complement strand
CTTCTCTGCCGCTCACTGCACAGAACAGACGCCGAGAGAGGCGACACTTCTCCGGGAAAGTCAGACCTCGCGCTCGCGGGACAGCACTGGAGAAATCTTCCAGCTGAACCATAGCTAAGCTTTATCCAGAGAAGAGGCTAGGTTTGTCAGTATGAATATTCTCTGGAAGAAAGCCGCTAAAAGGGTCTGAAAGTGGCTAAATCTAGTGCTAAAGTCGCTCGTGTGTGTGAGACGTGGGAACTGATGGCAGCGGGCGCTGGATATTTGTGGAGGTCAATGTGGATATTGTGGAAGAGTTCTTCTGTGTCATCACGTTCTACAGCTTCAGTTTCTGAACGTTCACGCTTAGTAACACATACAGCTGTTCCCTCGCCACAGTGCAACAGTGAAAAGGGACCCGTTTCAAACAGTGTCGCGTTCCCAACGTTGTTTAAACGACATACACCGGTATTGCGGTATTTTAAAAATTCATATCATAACAAAAATAAACACCGGTACTCGGTATGAACCGGTATACCGCCCAGCACTATTGAAGGTTAAAATTGACTGATCTGTAGGCTAATATACAACCGCTAAAATTACACTTAATGACGTTTTTTAAATAATAAAGTTGCAATTAGCTACATAATAATAACCTACTTCTACTTCAATTTGTTTTTTGAAATATAAACATTTAAAAGGTGGCTGTCAAAAACTTGATGGATTTATTCAAACATAAATTACTAAACATTGAAGAACAGCAAAAATGATGAATATATTATATGGTGCATATATTTAGCGGTTATATCTACAGTTTATTTTTCTAGCTGACTGAGTTTATGGTCACCGAATATGTTTTTCTGAGGTACGTTACGTGACATTGTTTACAAGCCGTTATATTGACGTCTTTGCGCGGCTGAAACACTGATTGAGAGATTACATGAGAAAGGATACGGATTGTAAAGCTGTACTCTTTCTTTTAACTTACCTTCGGATGTTTAGTCATGTTTATTTTGTGCTGAAACTTGTATTAATGTAGAGGAGATGATTAGTTCACGTGCGTCTCGCGCTGTCACTCCACATTAAACAGCGCCAAAACAGCATTTATTGTTTAAATACTG
Organism: Sinocyclocheilus grahami; assembly: GCF_001515645.1. Taxonomy (NCBI): domain Eukaryota; kingdom Metazoa; phylum Chordata; class Actinopteri; order Cypriniformes; family Cyprinidae; genus Sinocyclocheilus; species Sinocyclocheilus grahami. The sequence goes on along the minus strand of NW_015505779.1, from coordinate 310,289 downwards.
CAATACAATGGACAAAATTTGAAATATGAGACTTTGTTTCATATTAAAAGTACCAAAGCACAATGCTTATCGCGATATATTGGATGGGAGGTGCCCTTCAATGTTCCATCCATTAACTGAAAACAGGCTAGAATAATCGATTCTTGAGATTTAAGAATCGATATCGTTCCATAAAAATGAGAATCGATTAAAATCGAGATATCAATATTTTTTACCCAGCCCTAGTAACCACACACACAATACTGCTTCGTTAATGCTGCGAGGGGAACCCCACTAACACAACAATACAAGCACAACAGCCATGAGACTCACTCTGTCAGACAAACACCTACACACACAGCAAGTGTTTTAATGGTAAGCCTGCATTATTAATTAAATAAAAGCTCCCGGAGGGAGAGGAGGGGGTGTGTGGATTGTGTGAATTAAATCGGCACACATTCAATAACGCCATCAGAAGGCTGGAAGGGCAGATAGAGAGGTAATATCACATGTTAATGTTTAAGCGTGTGGCATGATGCAACGCAACCAAACTAGATCATATTATAATCAAGTGAGAGGGGAAAACTAGATCGCATTATAATAAATGACGCAGTCTACACTGCAAGCAAGCTAAGCAATGCAACAAAACTAGACCGCATCCATTATAATTAAAGCGGTCTATACGGCATCTGAGGGTTGATTAAATTAAAACCAAATTACTAAGAATCTAAAATCAATTCTTTTAAATGATAAAAGCCAGTCAATTTCAGCATCACAACATTATAATGTACAATAAAAAAAATTGCCAATAAACAATATTTATTAAATAAGTCATGGGAATGAATTCTTAATTCGTTGCCACTGTATACATTTATATATATATACATATATATATGAAGAGTTAATTTGCAAAAACAGATAACTCCGTTCTTAACAATGTTCAAAAATCATGTTTTCCAATTTCGTGCATTTTTGAAAACGAATAATTAAAATTAAATGGCAAGCAGCATATTGAATGAAACATGAAATTTTGAAGTAGAATAACTGAAATCGAAACATATTTTTTTGTATCCTGTGTAACCCTAATTTTGACAATGTACTGAAAACATGCAGGGCTTACGTTTTCCAAAAGTGTTGTAAGTCTCCCTGTAGAAGAAACCATTGTGACTACTTGTCTCTATGACCAACTCAGAATGTGATACGTCTGGGAAACGCAGCCCAATTCAAAAAGTAATGCCCCAAAAACATACGGCTTCATATAAACCCATTTACTAATCAACATTTTTATAGCAACTGCTATTGAGATGAATGGGAATGCTAACAGATCACTCTCTCCAGGAATTACAGATGTTCTTGACACTGCAACTATAATGCTCCCATTTATGATTAACAAGAGAACCTGCAGCGTAAACACGCATTTGTGATGTAGCAATGGCAGTGATGCAGTTTTGTTGCGTGGATGGTGTATTTGTGGGATGGAGCGAAAAGAGAAAGGGCAGAAAGTCTGTTTCTCCCACCCGTCTTTCTCCATTATCCGTCAACCTCTTTTAAAGGGATGCTTTATTGATTTTCTCATGCGTGGTGGAGCCACGGCTTACCAGGGGGGTTTTCTGTCTCTCTTTGCCTTTCTCGAGCTCTCCGTCTGTTTCGCAGTGCTGCTATACAATCATAATAAATAGAGTTTTTCTCTCTGCGGCTGCCGTTTCTTTTTTTTTTTTTTTGTGAGAAGGAACTTTGCTTAATAGGCGCAAAAAATAAGCTCCTAGATAAACTGTTCCATGTGTGCTGGAGAGGTGAGAGAGAGCAAAGCAAGGGAAAAGAGAGAAGGCAGCACGTGGAAAGGGTCTATTACAAACACACAGGAGCACTCCGCATGAGGATCCAGGAGAAAAACAGACTCACTGGAGGGAAAAGAGATGGAGAGAGGAGCTGAAAGAGAAGGAGTGACTGAGGAGATTGATGCTGTATTTGCTGTCTGCTGGTTCACCGTTATCTCTGTTTCTCAGGTTCAGAGTTTATGGTACTCCCATGCTTTGCTCCTCTATCTTCCTCTCTCTCTTGCCACTTCTGGAAAGAAATTCTCTCTCTTTCTCAATTTCCATTTAAAATGCTTTACATACTATCTTGCCAAAGAGTCAATTTGAAAAAGAGGGAAAAAAATGTGAATAATAAAATAAAACATTAAAATAAATATTAGAGAAAAGCGAAATAAAACACTGAAAAATTAAATTAAATAAAATTAAAAGAAATAAAAGAAAGACTAAGTGAACATCATATGAATAGTTCACCTAAAAATATAAATTCTGATAAAAATACAATAACATTTATTATTAAATACATAAATAAAATATATAAAAAAATACAATAAAATTTAAAATTTTAAAATGCTTTACATACTATATTGCCAAAGAGTCAATTTGAAAAAGAGGGAAAAAAATGTGAATAATAAAATAAAACATTAAAATAAATATTAGAGAAAAGCGAAATAAAACACTGAAAAATTTAATTAAATAAAATTAAAAGAAATAAAAGAAAGACTAAGTGAACATCATATGAATAGTTCACCTAAAAATATAAATTCTGATAAAAATACAATAACATTTATTATTAAATACATAAATAAAATATATAAAAAAATACAATAAAATTTAAAATGATTTACATACTATATTGCCAAAGCATCAGTATGAAAAAGAGGGAGACAAATTAGAATAATAAAATAAAACATAAAAAAATATTATTTTAAGTAATTTACATACTATATTGCCAAAGCATGAATATGAAAAAGAGCGAGAAAAATTAGAACGAGAAAATTAAATATTAGAAAAATAATAAAATATTAAAATACAAATAAATAAACCATTCAAAAATAAAATAAAAATAAAGAAATACAGAATGGAATCATAATAAAGGAACAGTTCATGCAGAAAAAAATAAAACATGGAAAATTCTGTCATTATTTACACACCCTCATGTCATTCCAAACACAACATATGACTTTATGAGGAATATCCTGGCCACTCTTTTCCATGCAGTGACTGTGAATAAGGACTGGGGCTGTCAAACTCCAATTTGACAAAAAGCACCATAAAAGCATCCCGTTCCATGGAAGAATAAAGTCATACAGGTTTGGAACAACATGAGGGTGAATAAATAATGACAGATTTTGAACTATTGCTTTAAGAGTCCTCCACTGCACAGACAACTTGAATATGATGATCGAAGTGGTTTCTGAGGGTGTGCGGCTGAAATATGAATTTTGCAGATGCATAACTATCCTCCCCCAGTAGCATTTGCATTTGATCTCTCTCTTTGTTGCCATTTTCTATCAGCTCTCTGCCCTCTCTGTATGCACTAGTTTCTCTCTTCTGAGTGACAGAGCAGCAGGAGGTGTGCAGTGTGTAGCGAACCAGGGTTAAAGGTCATGGGGGAGGGGGAGGGGCTAAGCGTTTGCACACACCACCACACCAGGGTCTAATGCTCCAACAGCCTCGCTATTATTTATTTATTTATTCAAATGTATTTGAAAAGGGACCATGTACAATTTTAACGTAAATGTTTGCATTTCATGCATTGTACCAAATTTAGCCAATGGCTAGTTTTCATCCGCGGCCCCTTGGCAGGTAATCACTAACATAAAAACATAAAACAGCAAACACATACAGTACAATAAAAAATACACATATATGCACATCCTATCAGAGCCAGAATCACACAATAAAAATAGCGTCCTGTTAAACCGCAACCATGTCAGTGTTTACAGAGTTGAGTTGATTTTAAAGGTTCATTGCGATTTCACTTTTTTAACGTTAGTTAGTGTGTAAAGTTGCTGTTTGAGCATAAACAATATCTGCAAAGTTACGAAGCTGAAAGTTCAATGTGAACTGAGATATCATCTTTTAAAATTCTGGCAGTTTAAAGCCTACAAAAACGACTGGTGGGGACTACAACACGTTACTTCCTGGGTTCGTGACATCACAAACCCTGATAAACCCCGCCCTCGGGAAAAGGCAGCAAAGGGGGCGGGGCCATGCTGCGCTGCTTTAGAGAAGAGAAAGAGAGAACTAGAGGTGCCCGTAAAAATCTATTCATATATGAATCATGATTCTGTCTTCTAACGATTCTAATGGATTCACAAGTTTCAAAATCAATGTTCTAAAGCAGCGGTTCTTAATCCTGTTCCTCATGTTCCCTGCTCTGCACACGCTCTACATCTCTCTCTCTCTCTCTCTTTCTCTCTCTCTCTCTCGCTCTGCATCTCTCTCTCTCTCTCTCTCTCTCATTCAGCTCGTTAGACTGCACCCCATAAACACAATCAAGCCTAGGAAAAAACCAGTGAACCACCGCTTTAAATAAGATTTTTGTTTTAATTTAAAAAGATCAATAGATGTGCACATCCATATGTCTTCTGGTAAGGTGTTTCAATGAGTAATAGTTTTCACAGAGAAAGACGATAACCCAAAGGCAGAGTGACAAAAAGGAATAACACAATCACTAGTAGATGATAATCTAGTAGATCTTAGAGTCTGTAGAGCGAAAATGCACAAAATCTCAAAGTTTAGAAGGGGCCAAACCATTTAAAATGTTATATACCATACACAAATAAATGAAAAAAAAGTCTAAAATGATCAAAACTCAAAAAATTACATTTCTCCAAAACCCTACAGTGGTGATTTTTGTCCAGAATATTTAAAGTCTGTTTATATAGAGATTTTAGAGGTTTAATAACGGAAAAAGAAAAAGGATTGCAGCATGCGTGAAAGTCTTAGCTACATCAGTGGGAAGACATTGTCTAATTTGTCTGAAGTTTACCAAGAGATATTTTTTATAGTCCTCACCATTTTCTTTACATGTTTTTTTTAAACTATAAGATTTGGATCCAGTGTTAAACTGAGAAAATTAAACTCTGTAGCTATTTCTATCTTTTCATCGTTTATAAAAATGTCTGCATTGGAAGAACAATTGTTCCTCCACCCTGCGGGTCTTGCACATCTGGGGGGGATCAAGCTGTAGAAAGAGGCACAGAAACCTGCCTTGCACCAGGAGACAGTGGTGTTGGGGTGGTCCAGGCCTGTGCGCCGAGGTTTTTTGTGGACGTTTCTCCCGAGGGAAGAGGAAGCTGTGGAGCCGTTTCTCTGGCTGTGTTTCTGCCCCGACGGCAACACACAGCCACTTTTATTGTGTGTGTGAAAGCTGGAGCACTTGAGTGTTTGTTCCTCTGGTGTTTCCTGCTGCTAACGATTCAATCGTTAAGTCACACGGGAAGGCATTACGTATGTTAAAAGGCGAAACAATGCCAAAACGAGTTAGTATGCCACTTTTTTGAAAGAAAGTGTCACTTGCCCAAAACATTCTTCTGCGATGCAACATGCATCGTTTGTGTTTGTGGCTGAAGGTTACAATTGCTAAGACGTTCTGATAGGTTGCTAGGGTGTTGCTATGTGGATTCCTACTGTCAAGTGTAAAAAAAAATCTAGATATTTCTAGTCCCTTATAAGGTCACGAAGCCATCTAATCTAATTGCTTGACCAAAACAACATTGTACCCCACTGACTTTCACTATATACACAACAAACACTGATATGTCACTGAATGAGTAAATAATAAGTTTTTGGGAAACTATCCCTTTAAAAAGTAATGCACATCTCAACAAGGCACATCATTCATATCCATTAGAGCTTCACAATATGGGGGGAAAATCAAAGTGCAATTTTTTCAGATTAAAATTGTGACTGTGATTTAAAATGTTTGATGTGCTAGTTTGTGATTAGATATATATCAATATGGCTATAAAATAATAATCGTTAATATTACTACTAAATAAAAATCTAATACAATTAAATAAAACAAAATAATTCATAATTCATACTAATATTTATGGTTCTCCTAAATTCTTCATTATTAAATGTTAAAACATAGAACATTTATTTTGACAGACAACCACAAGAAAAAAAACTCTTTTGTTGATAAGTGCTTGTATGGGAAGATGGTTAGTGCATGTTGTGCTCCCAAGTGCACGTTTAAGCGACTCAAACTCAGAGATGGAGTTTGTGTGGAGCAGCATTTACTGCAAATCGAGCTGCTTGTGTAAGACACAGTGCTGCACTTCAGTCTGAAACACGCAGCACATACAGTTTTATAATCACAGCCTCCGCTTTGATAATCACACTAAGCCGCATCATGATTTTGGTTGGTTTTATATTGATTAATCATGCAGCCCTAATATCCGTATAGCACAAATGGTGTGGGATGAGTTAGACACTTACGTTTAATTCTTAGGCTTACAGGTTTGTTCAAATCCTAGAACCACTCATAATACAAACCTTAAAGCTTGAACACCCCTCAACCGCTTATCACTGCTGATGGGCTTTAAACATGGCAACGTTCACAATATAGCCTGAGCTGAAATCAGTACCAAACACTCCCTCAAATAGGCCTGAGGTTTCACCGTTCCAACTCCATTGTGTGCAACAATACACTTAAGCAAATACATTTGGCTTTTGGGGAGAAAAAACACCCATTAATTCCAGGCAAAGGGGGACATGAAGCACCCAAACCAGATGTGAGCTCATTAAACAATCTTGAGTCCGAGATGCATTAGGACAAACATCTGTTAGGAAGACGCGAGGAGAAGAGAGCGAGGGACGGAAAAGAGCAACGAGGGAGGAGAAAGGCTGCACTTGCTCAGAGCAAAAGCACAAACATGTGATTGCGCTTCTAAATAACACTTCTGTAAACACAATTTCCAAAAGGACATTTGGAAATGGCTTGCACTTAAGGAAATCATTCACTGGCTCTTTTAATGCAATCCAGCTCCTACCTGTGGCTGCCAAGCTTTGAATGGAGAAAAACACAAATCTGACCCTAATTTTAGGATGGACTAGAAGAAAAGCCACGCAAATGCATATAGTTGCACTCATACATATACAACAAATGCACAGCTTGAAAAAATCACTGGCAGAGCCTGCAGGGAAGGACACTAAAATAGCAGATGGTCGATACTGGTCATTTGCTAGCAAACTCCACCTTTCTCCTCTGCGAGGCCTCCATATGCAGCTCGTAAAAGACACGCAAAACTGGCCTGATGGATCCATCTCAGGACCAGGAAAACGAGCCCCGGGGTGGAGGAAGCAAAACGAGGTGAGGGAACGCTACCGAAAACGGCATTCGTGGCCTAATGAGCTACACTGAATGCATTTTAAAGGGACAGTTGACAAAAAATTTAATTCTGTCATCATTTACTCATTCAAATATTGGTCCAAACCTGTATGAAGACTTAGAAAGATAACTGAAATAGTGTAGTCTGTACAATGAAAGTCAGTGAGGTCCAGTGTTGTTTTGGACCCCATTGACTTTCATTGTACAGACAACGGTCTCTCAAATATCTTTCATTGTATGGATACTAGGGACGTGCATCTCCACAACTGAGGCCAATGTGATACGCATCTCGATGTATAGCCAAGGATATGATATATTAAAGATACATATGGAGCAGCTACCCATGCATTGCAATACAATTCACCCCTATTAGGAAGCGGTGTGATCCGATTTCGATTCGATTCAACTCAATGCGATTCAATGCAATACAATGCAATGGGAAAAAAAATTATGCTATGCAATTCAATATGGCACAGATAGTTTGCTTTTATTTCTTTGGCTCAGACAGACAGCAAATCATAAATGAACTTAAGCGCCTTCTGACTTCTAATGCCTCTGTCGTATTGTTGTGGTACGTCATATTCGTGTAGCAGCAGTGGTGGTGATGAGAGAAAACGCTTGAGAAACAGTTTAGAGAGGAGAAATCAATCTACATAAAAGTATACCGCATCTACTAAGAATTATATATAAATACATAGTTTTTACCAATGCAAATATGTTAGAAATTATGTATCATGATACAAATTTCAACTTGTATCCGATGCACACTTTTTTAAATCGATGCATCGCATCGTTAACTTGTATGCAGATGCGCCAATGCGAATCGGTGAATCTTACCATCCCTAATGGATACAAAACACTTATTTTCAGGTCTGCAGCAGTTTTGTTAACTAAAACTAAAACTATTAAAAATAGTTTTCGGTAATTATAATAAAGCTGAAATAAAAAAAGATATATAAATATTGGATGAAAATGTTATTTTGCCTTTGCAACTAACTGAAATAAAATAAGTTGAAGTACTAAAGACACTAAAACGAAAAGTGTAACGAAAGAATAAATAAAAAATAAAGATATATAAATACTTAAATTATAAAAAATGACAAAAAAATTACGTGATGATTTATTTATAAATATTAAAGTATTAATTTGAAATTTTGTCTTGGCAACTAACTGACATTAAATGACAGATATAGAAATACTTCAAAAAATAGTAAAAATGAAAATAGCACAAAACAAAATTACTCAAACTAAAATAAAAAAGAAAACTGAAAAAAAAATCTGAATACTAAAATAGAAATATAAATAATGCTAAAGTAACAGAAAGAAGGTTTTAGAGGTTTGAAATGACACAAATGAGTAAATGATAACAGATTTGACATTTTTGGCTGAACTATCCCTTTAAATGTGCTTAACTTTCGACTTGTATAAGTCTGTATAACTTTCACAGCTCTGTGCGGATGTGTTTCTCCACCTCTGGCCCACAGCTGCACACACACACACACACACACACACACACACACACACACACACACACATGCAAGCAGCATCACATCATTCCAATATGCGTAAACCCACTGGGGATGATGGGAAAAAGCACTACCCTTAACACAAATGCACACAAGCTGCCCTTCCATCCACACACACATGCAATCTCTTCTTTATTTGCAGCGCAGCTCTTAAAACACTCTTCCCCATCCCCTTATCTAAACATCACCCCTGTCCATCCCCAGCCCCTGCTGTTTTCACTCATCCGTCTCAGCAGACAAGCCATCCGCCTGCGTCCACTCCAGATCACGGACTCGCCTTGACTGCATGACCTCCCTCCACTTCTACACGTCTCTCCCGAGACCCGCACGCTCTTGGAGTAGCATTGCGCTCATTACTACTACAGGTGGAAGTCAGGAAAGAGAGAGACTAACTAGAGGCAGAGAGTAATGAGGGTTTTAGTTTAAGGGGTCACCGTCGATACACACAGCAGAGAAAGAGGGACAAACAACCCTTGTACGGGCTTGAATAGGGAACAACTTTACAATAATCCAGAGGACAGAAGGTGTTACTCAAGATGAGGCTTCACACTCGCCAATTGATTTCTATTCATTCGGCATAGAAGCGGTTCAGGGACGCATCACATTGGTTAGATGCATGCGCTAATTGTGCAACCGTGTCCGCAAAACCAAGAGCCAAGGCCAGAACATTTGCTTCGTGATGCCAGGGATGTAATACAATCATTAATTCATGTGATATGAGCTCCTGCAGGGGTTGATAGCGATGTCTTTCGAATTCCGTACAGGTATTTCTGATTGCTCTGTGCACATGTTGACATTATAGTGCATTTTTTAACTGGGAATTATGAGCGCGGTTCCAATGATCCAATTAATATGAATGGTTTATACCTGACATTTTAACATGAATGTAGCTTTACAGTTGCATAAAATGTCAAACTGCAGCTTGGATCTAGTCAAAAAGCTTTTACGCTCAAGGACAGCACTTATTTTGGAATAAAACACTATAAAAGTGAACATATGCAGCTGAAAATACATTTTTCTACCTGATTCGAGCCTTTAATTCTTACATTTGAGAACCAGCATTTTTATCCAGTTTCTTTGTGCTGAATCAAACAAGTTAATGTAGATGTTTCCCCACGAAGAACATTTTTACATTAATTGATCTCTCTTTAAAGAGTCTTGATTTCAAAAGTTGGTTTTCAACATTTCAGCTTAAACACTGGATGATCAGACTAGCAACAGCTTTGTGAATCCCTCATGGTAATGTGCTAAACCTTGTATGGGAATCTGTGTGTGTGTGTGTGTGTGTGTGATTGAGTTTTAGGCACTATTGACTAAGGAAGGATGTGAGTCCATTGTGGCACAACAATGAGAAGATCTTCCCTCCAGGAGCCCAATTTGACTCTCAATAGGTTTGAGGAACATCTGGGCTGAAGGGGCGACCGTGTATGGGTCCCCAGCAAGCTATTCCCTGCCAATTGCATTTAATGCGGGAATGCTGTCCAGGACAGGCTGGAATAAACATGAATGGAGCACAATTATACAGTTACCGCTCTCTTCTCCCTCCACTGTTCAGTAACAGACAATGATGAGAGCGTATGACAGCCCCACATCACAATAATAAAGAGCTTTGTTAGAGGCTTCCAGTCTCCTCTATGCTTACAGACAGTGCATGAATCACTACATTATAATGGACCATCGATTGTTCTTGGATGTGATGATACATACTGGCCTTACTATTTCACACACACACACACACACACACACACACACACACACACACAAGCTTTAAAATCCCATTCACATACACCGTTTTCAACCTGCTTTTTGTCATTTTAGGGTTTTTATTAAGACATGATTTGGAACATATATTAAGTGCAGATACTAGACTTCTGGGGGCCCGAAGCAAAACTTTGTTGGGGCCCCAAAATCCTCCCCAACCTCTTAATCTATTCTTTCAGAGCAGTTTCACTGTCAACAAACAACAGTGAGTTTTAAAAAGTCAGTCATACAAAAAAGGAAGAAAATTACAAACAATAGGGCAAATACAACAGAAAAAGAAATACAAATAGAGTTTAGCCTATAATAGCCTACTACACAGAAACTGATTAAAGTAATCAAATGTACAAATAAAGCACTGCATAGCACACACACACACACACACACACACACACACACACACATGCAAGCAGCATCACATCATTCCAATATGCGTAAACCCACTGGGGATGATGGGAAAAAGCACTACCCTTAACACAAATGCACACAAGCTGCCCTTCCATCCACACACACATGCAATCTCTTCTTTATTTGCAGCGCAGCTCTTAAAACACTCTTCCCCATCCCCTTATCTAAACATCACCCCTGTCCATCCCCAGCCCCTGCTGTTTTCACTCATCCGTCTCAGCAGACAAGCCATCCGCCTGCGTCCACTCCAGATCACGGACTCGCCTTGACTGCATGACCTCCCTCCACTTCTACACGTCTCTCCCGAGACCCGCACGCTCTTGGAGTAGCATTGCGCTCATTACTACTACAGGTGGAAGTCAGGAAAGAGAGAGACTAACTAGAGGCAGAGAGTAATGAGGGTTTTAGTTTAAGGGGTCACCGTCGATACACACAGCAGAGAAAGAGGGACAAACAACCCTTGTACGGGCTTGAATAGGGAACAACTTTACAATAATCCAGAGGACAGAAGGTGTTACTCAAGATGAGGCTTCACACTCGCCAATTGATTTCTATTCATTCGGCATAGAAGCGGTTCAGGGACGCATCACATTGGTTAGATGCATGCGCTAATTGTGCAACCGTGTCCGCAAAACCAAGAGCCAAGGCCAGAACATTTGCTTCGTGATGCCAGGGATGTAATACAATCATTAATTCATGTGATATGAGCTCCTGCAGGGGTTGATAGCGATGTCTTTCGAATTCCGTACAGGTATTTCTGATTGCTCTGTGCACATGTTGACATTATAGTGCATTTTTTAACTGGGAATTATGAGCGCGGTTCCAATGATCCAATTAATATGAATGGTTTATACCTGACATTTTAACATGAATGTAGCTTTACAGTTGCATAAAATGTCAAACTGCAGCTTGGATCTAGTCAAAAAGCTTTTACGCTCAAGGACAGCACTTATTTTGGAATAAAACACTATAAAAGTGAACATATGCAGCTGAAAATACATTTTTCTACCTGATTCGAGCCTTTAATTCTTACATTTGAGAACCAGCATTTTTATCCAGTTTCTTTGTGCTGAATCAAACAAGTTAATGTAGATGTTTCCCCACGAAGAACATTTTTACATTAATTGATCTCTCTTTAAAGAGTCTTGATTTCAAAAGTTGGTTTTCAACATTTCAGCTTAAACACTGGATGATCAGACTAGCAACAGCTTTGTGAATCCCTCATGGTAATGTGCTAAACCTTGTATGGGAATCTGTGTGTGTGTGTGTGTGTGTGTGATTGAGTTTTAGGCACTATTGACTAAGGAAGGATGTGAGTCCATTGTGGCACAACAATGAGAAGATCTTCCCTCCAGGAGCCCAATTTGACTCTCAATAGGTTTGAGGAACATCTGGGCTGAAGGGGCGACCGTGTATGGGTCCCCAGCAAGCTATTCCCTGCCAATTGCATTTAATGCGGGAATGCTGTCCAGGACAGGCTGGAATAAACATGAATGGAGCACAATTATACAGTTACCGCTCTCTTCTCCCTCCACTGTTCAGTAACAGACAATGATGAGAGCGTATGACAGCCCCACATCACAATAATAAAGAGCTTTGTTAGAGGCTTCCAGTCTCCTCTATGCTTACAGACAGTGCATGAATCACTACATTATAATGGACCATCGATTGTTCTTGGATGTGATGATACATACTGGCCTTACTATTTCACACACACACACACACACACACACACACACACACAAGCTTTAAAATCCCATTCACATACACCGTTTTCAACCTGCTTTTTGTCATTTTAGGGTTTTTATTAAGACATGATTTGGAACATATATTAAGTGCAGATACTAGACTTCTGGGGGCCCGAAGCAAAACTTTGTTGGGGCCCCAAAATCCTCCCCAACCTCTTAATCTATTCTTTCAGAGCAGTTTCACTGTCAACAAACAACAGTGAGTTTTAAAAAGTCAGTCATACAAAAAAGGAAGAAAATTACAAACAATAGGGCAAATACAACAGAAAAAGAAATACAAATAGAGTTTAGCCTATAATAGCCTACTACACAGAAACTGATTAAAGTAATCAAATGTACAAATAAAGCACTGCATAGACTTCACCATATACATTAAACATAAACTGATTCATAACAAAGTTATGAGCAATATTCAGTGAAGAGCAGTGAATAATTCTCTCCTTTTCTTTTGTTGTTTTATTAACAGATGATGACAGACAGCAGCAGGTTTATAGGATGCTGTCACAGAATGCACAGATCTAATATAATGACTAGCATTCGATCGATTAGGATACTTTTCAAACTGTTTATGTTCACTTAAGACATAACTGACTGCGTTTAGTGAAAACTCACCAAGACAAGCATTTTGACAGAAAGTGCAGAGTAGCCTATATGTGTCCGTGTTTCGAATCGCGCACACGGAAAGCACTTGGGAAACCACAGCTTGGTGTGTTTTTAACTCGTTTTTTAGTTTCGAGCAAAAACGGCATGGAGACTGTATACGACGTTACATGATAGAAAGTGCAACAATGCACCGCATTAAAGGAACATTCATGTTTCATTAGAAATACATTCAAGGATTAAATTAAATCATCTTTGAGAGATTTATGGTCTTTCGGGGGCCCTATGCAACATGCGTACTTTGCGTATAGGCAGGATCGGCTCTGCATATATTTACAATATATGATCCCTCGCAAAATCTAAAAAATTCACTCGAATAATCATTTACTCACAATCAGTCCAAACCTCTACAGATGATTGGTCCATGCAATAACAATGAATGGTGAATGAAGGTGTCAGGCATCCAAAAGAACACCAAAAAGTATCACAGAAGTTGTCCTTTCAGAGTCCTCTGAACAAAACAATAGCTTTATCTGACCAACGGGCCAGATTTTAAGTTTTAAAAAGTTCTTACATCCATCCTGGTGCACAAGTACAAGTACACAAGACAGCTAATCTACTGTATGTCTGGTCCGATTCTCCACTTACCAACTTGCTGTTAACAGATCAATAGAGTGGAAGATCACTGAATAACAACTTAAACTTCTATCTCTAGCCACAGAACTGCTACTGTAAATCTTAAGAATACTTAAGATATCATACCACTTTTAAAGCAACTTTACATCATACTTCAGATTTGACATCTTCAGTCACTATTTATTGTCAATGCATGGAAAACAGTGATTAAGACATTCTCCAAAAATGTCTCATTTCGTGTCCCACAGTAGAAAGTAAGCCTTGCTTAGAACAAGAAGGTGAGACAATAAAAACATTATTTTTTATTATTTTTAGGTTAACTGTCCCTTTGACCATTTTGAGCGCCCAGCCTATAAACACCAGTGTCCACTCCATGCTGTAATTACTGTAATCTCCAGTATGCAGTGCGCACTTACTTTATTATAGACGACCAGTCGCAAGAAAAGAACGAGGAAAACGCGCTCTGCTTGTCACAGCACCAACACATCTGCTGGTGGTCGAGCTCCAGCATGAGCGTGTGATTTTCAACATCACTCTCACGTATAATTTCAATAGCTCATCACATTTGTCACTTTATAGACATTCATTTTCAGTCAATATTCCCTCAGAGATAATCGTTTTATTGTCCTGTGAACGTGGCAGGAACGATGCAATTGCACTAAGAAAAAAGTGCTGATGTTGTGCTTCAAATATATAAATCCCATTGCACACACAATAAACAGTCAGCGTTATTCACTCACTCAATGTGGCACTTGAAGATTTTAGTGTTCTATGTGTTTGCACGTCGCGATATGTGTGCAATTAAAACCTGCACTGCGTTTGCGCCAAGTTGCATTCGCCAAAGTGACACATAACTGTGTCAGCAATGCCAATCCTCTTTTGTTAGGATTTTAAACTTATCGAAACAATACGGCAACAGTTGGAGCTCCGCCGACTGACTGACTGACTGACTTAATGACGGTATCAAATATCCTTTCCACCCCCAACGCTTTTACAATAAACGCATAAAAACACAAACACACAAATTATGTTACGTTGTGACGTCAATTTATAACAGAACTAAACACTGGAATAACAGAACACCGCAATAATTCAGTTGCATTTGTATTGGAGGCGTCAAACTTACCCTGGCGAGTTAGTGCGTAACAGCGCGTCCAAAAACGCATGCAAACGCACACAGCGCGCTTGGTCTTACAAAAGCACCATTTCAAAACGAGGCTAACAAATCCCACATTTTCCAAAGAAAGACTCAGCTCCTTGTGTTTTCTCCATGCTTTCTTTCTTGACGCCTAGGAGAGCGAGCGAGCGAGCGATGGTCGGTGTCGGTTTACGCAGCGGAACTCTCTCCGTCCACTCCCTTTGTAGTAGTTCTAGAGAGAGCGAGAGAGAGAGAGAGAGAGAGAGAGGGTGTAGCCTATTAAACCCGTCCAGATCCACTTCTTCAAAGCGATTCCCCTCCGTCTCAGCAACTCGAACCCCGCGCCCTGTTAAAGTGAAGCTCTGAGAGAGAGACAAAGGTGCTCCGCGTAGCTCCAGCTCGCCACACACACTGCGCCGGAGATATACTGCCTCCTGATGGGTATCTCTAAAGCGATGAGGCAGATCGGTGGCTCACAAGAGCAGTACAAACACAGGTCTCCGCCCCAAACTCCCCTGTCCTGTACGGGAACGGGGCCGGAACACAGGAATATCATCATAATCAGACGGAGTGAAGCATTTGTCATTCTCTAATGGACTTCTGTGCTGTAGCCTTCTGCGTTATTGTAATGAGTTTTTCTAACACTTTACAGTATTAAAGTGTATGACACATTATGCTGTTACCAGTCATAGATGCTGTTACATGTACAGTAAATGTAAAAAAAAAAAAAGGAAAGGTACGACTATTTTTGAAAGAAAGATACACTGTACATTTTTAAGTGAAAAATTATGTAAAAACGCTAGAGTAAAAAGTTGAGTTAATTGGTTGACTGTTACCTTACTATTAAATAGCCTACATTAAATTATATTAAATTTAACAGGGTAATACATTTAATTTTCCAATCAAATACTTAATCAAATCCATAATATCTTCAATAAGTAAAATAGTGTATCTGCATCACATAATAGTAATACATAACATTTTTGTTTCCTTTCTGTTATCAGTTGAAATACATGGTTTATATGTGAAACAAATGTTTTATGAAAAAATTAAAAAATTAATGAAACTGTTATGAACTGAAACATACAGGCAGTAAAATGCTGACAGACAGATGGATAGATACTACTACTACTACTACTAATAATTATATTAATAATATTATATTTCAATAATTTCTTTTCATTTTCACTATCAGTTAAAATATACAGTATATATAAAACAAATAGATAGACAGACAGACAGACAGACAGACAGACAGACAGACAGACAGACAGACAGACAGACAGAAAAATAGACAGACAGACAGACGACAGACAGACAGACAGACAGACAGACAGACAGACAGACAGACAGACAGGTAGATAGATAGATAGATAGATATGTCTGTGGTTATGATTAAAACAGTAGAGTTGAAGCAGCAGGAAGCAAAACAACAACCCTCAGATAATCCTGTATATTCTGATTTCAGTAGATTCAATGGATTACGGCCTTCTCTGCAAATTTAACACTTGAATGGATCTCTCTGTCTGCATCCTCAGCTTAAAACCCTCTATCACCTAATATATACTATTTAGAGATAAGCATCTTGCCATTGCCAAAGCCGAAGGATTAACCTAAATTAAAAGAAAAGGGTATTTCAAAGTATATCTAAACCTTTTTTGTGGCATCCCTTTTCTTCATATTTCTTTAGAAAAGCACATAATCGAATGGATAATGGACACCAGTCCACAACGGGACCCAGGAGACCACAAACCCTTCACATTATAACAAAAACAATCTCCATCATGCCAAGCTGCACGGTGAAACATGCAATTGCCACGCAAGGTTAATTTGACACAATAAGAAGGTTTCGATTTGCATTTCTGCACTGTGACAAAATTCAATCGATTATCAGCTGTGAACACTGAGTATTTACGGAGCTCACAAAAAGTGTATCAGTAGCAGAGCCCTATGATTACCACGATGTGGAAAACAAAGACGTAATCTCTGAATTTTGCACATTTTGGATATCAAAAGTAGGGCTGTACTTTTTATCAAATCGCAACATGGATTAATGCCTGTGAATATTAAAGCACAAAAAACTGCTATTGAAGCATGAAGTCTGCATGTTCTTAAAATGACTAATTGTTAATGTCTTATGTCTTCAGTTGATTGCCACCGAATCATAAATCCAGAAATATTAAAAGACAACACAGCATTTCTGAAAAATAAAACATTTCACAGGGCCCTGCTATTATAAAAATTGAAATAACATAAAGCATGGAATTTAGGAGAATTTGGGGGGAAAGATTGATAGGGTGCTACAAATGTAATCTAGTAATAAATTGCTATTAATTTGTTTACAATTCATGATTTAAATTTATTAGAAATTATTTTTGATCACTCAATTTTCATTTGAGACCGACATAAAAGTATAATTGTAATAAATATGATTTTTTTTAAAGATAGTATTTAATCTTGGCTGTGAGGTTGGGGGCAATAGTAACATTAAAATGTTTTAAATAAATTAAACATCAGACAAATTTTTGATCTCTAAAATGTAATTTAACCATTAAAACAAAGCAGAAAACACACACAATCCAGAAAAAAATCCTCTGATTGCTATAGTGCTGCACTATTACATAAGGTCTTTTATAAATATTATAATATTATATTTCTGCACGTATAGTCCAAGCTTTGGCAATATTGTATTTTATACAGTCATGCCAATAAAGCAATTTTGAATTTGAATTATAAAATGATTAAATAAATAGCATTTAGCATACTATAGAAAGAAACATCCTTGTTGCTTGCATCACCTCAAAGGATTTACAAACCTTGCCTGGTTTTATTTGTGAAGGTTCTGCCCTTGAAGGAAGGTTTATCAGGGGTTATTCTCAGTTCAGATTATGGTATGGAAGAGGGCGAGTCTTACTGATACATGCTGAATCTTGAGCAGATGCTGCCTTTTGAGTGAAACGCCTTTCAGCACTCCACTGAAACGCAGAATCACTTTTTGAGTGCGAGTCGACTTTGTCTCTATTCACAGTTCCTGCTTCAGCAAGCTCGTATTAGTCATGTGGAACAAGCACAGCTTGGAATATAGCACACAAAACTAAAAACTAGAAACTAGGCCAGGACAAAGAGGTAAGGTGTACACTCATTAGGATGGGGTCCAGAGGTACAACTACAGATGTATTACTACTGCGCAAATGCTCTAATTTAGGCCCAAACCAGTGTTGAAATCATGCACAGTCATGATAGTGAAAATACAGTATGACTGCACTAACAACGTTAACTCATTCTTTAGACGAATGCTTATAAATATGCATATGCAAAGTCAATAGATACAGCTCTATGAATCACTAAAGAACCTTGTGCTGCACTTTGTTCTAAATATTCTACATTAAAAACATTTACAGAAAAATAGATTTGTAGACACATTTAGGACTAATGCAGATTTTTTTGGGGGTCCAAAATATCATTTTACTATATACATCACATTACAATACATATCAGCTCAAAATAATGCAAGATTTCACCTTGGCTATAAAACTGGAGGCAACTGTAACATTAAAAATAAACTGTACGGCAATAGAAAATTAAAACTATTTAAATTTAATTTAAAATACATCATTAATTTTACTTAGACAATCAAGTGCTGTGTTCAATGCATCAGCTAAAAAATATTTAGTTTCAAATAACGTAGGTCCTACTTAGTCTTTTGACTTTAAAAACATATTATTCCTGACATCTAATAGAATAAGTACCATATAAATGCAAATACATGTTTTTTCTAATGAGGTATTCTCTTATGTGAGGTTAAGTGGCTTAATATCAGTTACTTTTGATACATATAATGTTTTAATACCAAGAGATGTCAAGTAGGTTTGTAGTAGTCTGTGAGTTATGAAAGAAAATGTAAAATAAATAAATACAAATAAAAATATAACAATGATAATAATAAAATGTAGAATAGCCCTTTAAAAACTTGTTCTGCACACCGGATTCTTGACAATGAGGCTTAGGCTTATTATCGGCTTATGAAAATGTAATAAATAAATACAATTTATGATGTGAACCTCATATTGTTTTTTTGGCCATAACATTAAAATGATTGAAATAACTGATTTATCATCTATTGACATCTACCAAAAATCCCATATGTGTCCCTGCAGCACAAAAGCATTGTTAAGTCGCTGCGGTATATTTGTAGCAATAGCCAACAATACATTGTATGGGTCAAAATTATAGATTTTTTTAGATATTAAGTAAAGATCATGTTCCATGAAGATATTTTGTAAATTTCCTACCGTCAATGTATCAAAACTTAATGTTTGATTAGTAATATGCATGGCTAAGAACTTCATTTGGACAACTTTAAAGATGATTTTCTCAATATTTAGATTTTTTTACACCCTCAGATTCCAGATTTTCAAATAGTTGTATCTCAGCCAAATATTGTCCTCTTATCCTAACAAACCATACATCAATGGAAAGCTTATTTATTCAACTTTCAGATGATGTATACGTCTCAATTTCACAAAATTGACCCTTATGACTGGTTTTGTGATCCAGGGTCACATATAATGCTAATCATAAATGCATCACCATCATGGGTGCACATTACCTTAAAGGCATATTTTTTACTTCAAGTCTTAACTTCATCCAAACATCTAAATAAATCTAGAGCGACTAGAGCATTTCCATAGCAGCCTGACTCCCAGGAGTGATGTGGACAGGCTAGCCGTGTCTGTCGTCTAACTCTATTTACCTGCAGCCCAACGAGAAACGCTGCCAGGTTCAGCTACAGTTCAGGGAGAGAGCCAACATGTGCCTCAGTTCTGGATGACAGGCCTGGAATTGACTTGCACTAGTGCACAGCAGGGAGATGAGAGCAGAGCTATTGCAAGCCTTGCTATGAGCTAATCTAGAGCAATTAAATGAAAACAATGAGAAAATAACACACAAGTCAGTTTCAATATATAGTTGCTCAGCGCTGCAGAATTAAATGGAAATAAGGAAATACAAGAAGACCAAGCACCACACACACACACACACACTGCAGGATATAAGAAAGTTAAATCCTATCGTGGCTTTAATACAGTGTGTTACCGTCGCTGAAGGCTTGCTGCAGATTTTTGGCGTCTTACTGATGCACAGACACACTTTCAAAGGGAATGAATGCTGATGAGAACTTGTTTTAGTCGTTGGGTTTAGGTAAACAGTGAGTATCTGGCACAGCATGTAGAGGCCTAATTAAGCCTCGCTTATTCACACAAGTCTGTGGCCAACGCTGAAATCACCAAGCCACTCATTTTGCATGCAAAGCATCTAAGACAGAGCGAGTTGCAAAGAGAATTTAGCTATCACATATCACATTGCATCATCTAAAAGTCGGGAGGTTTCACAGGATACGGATATCAGGACAGCTGCAGTAATTCCTTCTGCCTGGCACTAAACTTGCAGCCAAAACGGTGATGAATTCATTGAATGCTTGAATAAGTTCAGATATTAAAGGAACCGCCTGAGAAGTTCTGGCAACTTTTCATCCTGCGCCGAAAACCAGCTCAGATCTTTCAGTTCATGTGGAACCCTGCCCAACTTTTGAAGATTCATGCACAAAGTGCACTGGCACAACTTCGTCCGTAATCTCGGGACGTTGAGCGCTGTGAGGGCTTTCCAAGAAAGACAAATCTCCACATCCCATGCAGAGATACGGCCGTCCAGAAGGGTGATCTAAAATCAAGCGCGATAGCAGAACAAGAGAGAGTTCAAATAACCTCTTTCAACAAATAATAATCGACAATGACAACAGAAGGGAGAGGACAGATTCTGTTTCACAACAACAGCTTGTTCTAAAGCCAAGTCTTTATTTATATAGCGCTTTTCACAATACAGATTGTGTCAAAACAGTTTTACAGTATCAAATAGGAAAATAGTGTGTCAATAATGCAAAAGGACAATATTAAACACTCAATTTTCAGTTAAAGGCAGTTCATCATTGAATTCCAGTGATGTTTAATCGCAACATATAATCATTACAGTTAACAGGGTTCATCGTTTGTTTGATTGCATGATTTTTACTGTACAGTACATTTCTGTCACAGTCACCACTAATAACCTACTACTAAATTTTCTGTGAAGCTGCTTTGCAACGATTTGTATCGTGAAAAGTATTATACAAATAAATTGAATTGAATTGAATCATCCAGCTCAGTTCAGTTTAAATTGTATCTGTGCAATCAAGTCGACGATATCACTGGATATTAAGTGCCCCCAACTAAACAAGCCAGAGGCGACAGCGGCAAGGAACCAAAACTCCATCGGTGACAGAATGGAGAAAAAAATGAAAACCTTAAAGGGGTCATATGATGCGATTTCAAGTTTTCCTTTCTCTTTGGAGTGTTACAAGCTGATTGTGCATAGATAAGATCCCTGAAGTTGCAAAGACTAACGTCTCAAAACCAAAGAGATATACTTTATCAAAGTTAAGACTCTGCCACGCCCCCCTAAAACGGCTCGTTCTAACACGCCCCCACATATCTACCTCACTATGTGGAAATATTAGCATAATGTGCCCAAATGTGCACGCAAAGAAAGAAGGCGTGGTTTCAGTAACCGCAGTTAGTGTTGAAGCAGCATGTCAGGGAGACAGTGTGTGTTTCTAGGAGAAAGCAAAAGCACTTTATTTGGTCTTCCGAAAGTAGATGCATTTAGGAATCTTTAAGATGACTTACAACAGAACAGCAATGCATTTTATGGACGACCGTTTCGTGAACCTAGGAGAGGAGGTCATTCTGACTTTGCTCTGACAATCTGGCGCTTCTGAATCAGTGACTGTAAGTATGTTTTGTTATTAGTTTAAGTATTTGCTATTGGCTGCTCAAATGCAGAGTTGTGCGCACCGTGTGTGTGTGTGTGTGTGTGTGTGTGTGTGTGCATGCGCGAGCGAGAGAGAGAGAGAGCGGTGTGTGTGTGTGTGCGTGCGAGCGATAGAGAGAGAGAGAGAGAGAGCGGTGTGTGTGTGTGTGTGTGAGAGAGAGAAAGAGACAGACAGCGTCACATCACAGTCGATTCAGCTGTCTTAACCACAACTTGTGTACTGCATCATTACTGTGTCTGTTCCCATTCGGGCTTGAACTGATGGTAAAACTAATGACATTATTTACCGTCTTTACATTTATTTTGAAAGATGAAGCTGGCGATTATGGTAAGGGGCGTTACATTTCCGATGAGTGCTTGCGGTGTTTGGCCAATCACAATGCACTGGGTCAGCTGGCCAATCAGAGCAGACTGCGCTTATCGGAAGGAGGGGCTTTGTAGAAAACGAAGCGTTTGAGAGAGGCGGGGCTTAGAGGACCTACAATAATGTACAGCATTTGAATAATAATGTGTTTTTTGAACATTACAGCATGTCAACATATTCTGTTACACCAAATACACAAAATAATGATCTTTAAAAAAGCATCATATGACCCCTTTAAAAACACCCGGGAAAAAAAGCCCTTTTCACTGAAAGCTGAAGCTAAGGGCCAATATCCCAAGATGCCATCCGATATGCCGTCTTCTTTTCTCCTCCTCTGAGCTGCTGTGATGTTAGGAGTGCCGAAAAAAATAACTTGATGGATTGCAAAGCATCTACAGTCGCTGGCCAACAGCATCTAATCATGTCCGAGCTACGAGACCCTTTAATGAGGTCCTTGGATCAAATAAGGACAAACTACTCAATCTTAGCTCTTAGGTGATTTTTTTGGCACAGGCATTAGCAAAGTGAACTGCAAAAATAGTGACAGGTTCATTTCCCACCATCTGCCATTGATTGGCCGAACAGACACTCAAACCCGTGCCAATCTCGTCAGGATGCTAAAATAAACAGATCAACATTTTGATAGCACCTCAGTGTTTACTCTTTATTGCTTATAATTGTCGCTCCATACAAAGCATTTTAATATTTAGAACACACATCACCTAGTTGATCAGTGAGTAGACTACTAAAGAATAGGGATGTAACGATTCACTCAACTCGCAATTCGATTCACAATTTTGCTTTCACGATACGATTCGTTTCATGATTTTTTTTTACAAAATGAGATTTAAGACAAATTAAAAATGAAATGTGCCCTTTTATTATTGCTTGGACTAAATGCTGCACGTTTCTTTGTGAAATTGAAATATAACACTATAATAATATACTAATATAGCACTTGCATATTATTGCTCTTTTGTTGGTTTTGATTGCTTCTCATTTGTAAATCGCTTTGGATAAATGCATCTGGTAAATAATACAATTTAAATATAATGTAAATAACAAAATTAAATTGAAATGTTAAAACAAGCCCCAAATCAAATAAATAACACACAGAAAATAAATCTCTTCATATAAACAAACTAAGGCTTTGTCTGTGCTCTTAACAAGCTGTGTCTCATTTAGAATGGGTCGCATCCTCTGTAGGATGCATATACGAAGTGTACTCAACCTAGAATTAAACGAGACGGCCTGGAAAAGGAAACAGGAAGTTTCACGTTGCTATGCCAACACATTTAGAGCATCGGTGCGCTCTCATTAAATGAAGGAAAATTATTTCTAAATTTGGAAAGTAATTTGAAATAAAAAATGCTTTTACTTGTTTTATTTTGTTCAATGTTTGAGGAGCTGTAGTGTACCTACAGCAGGCATCTGTTAGAGAAAAAAAAGAGGAGGATATTAAAAACAAAATTGATCCGTTTTTACCGAGGCGATTTGAGGTAAGTTGTAAACACCACATCTGCGCTTGTGTGTGCATCTGCCGGCGCCGGCATTTTTCAAATTAACAACGGTTGTTTACGGCGACGCAAAGAATTGTGACAATTTAATTCTTGTTATTATCAATGTTGAATATTTTTGTGGAAACCACGATACATTTTATTTCGCGATTCTAAAAAGTTCAAAACAACAGCATTTATTTGAAACACAGTAGAATCTTTTGTAACATTATTCATTTCCTAACGGTCACTTTTGATCAATTTAATGCAACCTTGCTGAATAACAGTATTCATTTCTTAAAAGGTTTTGCTCACCCCAAACTTTTGAACGCTAAAAAAAAAAGAATTGCAGTGTATGACACGAAATGCTGAATTTCACTTAATTCTTGTTATTATCAATGTTGAATATTTTTGTGGAAACCATGATACATTTTATTTCGCGATTCTAAAAAGTTCAAAACAACAGCATTTATTTGAAACACAGTAGAATCTTTTGTAACATTATTCATTTCCTAACGGTCACTTTTGATCAATTTAATGCAACCTTGCTGAATAACAGTATTAATTTCTTAAAAGGTTTTGCTCACCCCAAACTTTTGAACGCAAAAAAAAAAAGAATTGCAGTGTATGACACGAAATGCTGAATTTCACAACGAAATGCAATTATACTTAATTATACTTATACTTGCAATTATATATGCACTATATAAAAAGAAAGATAAAAGCCAGTCAGCACTTCATTTTATGTACTGTATACGCATTTTAGATACAAAATGCGCATTCTGTGGAGAACATATATAGTGCTGACTTTAGATTTCAGTTGATGAATTCTAATTGGCTTTTGCTTTTCTGTGTACAAAATGCATTAAAATGGCACCACAAATTCACGTAAGTTCACAAATTGAGTCAGGTCACACCTGGCGCCCCAAAGGTTTTAAGCCTGTTGCCAAAGTCTGAAAGGAAATGTTGAACCCCTACCGGATTAGAAATGGTTCTGTGTAACAGATCTAACAGACTTAACCTCTTTCCTCTCATCTTGACATACAGCACCTGTGAACAGGTCACGAGACACCCTGGGTGAATCTTTGAAGAGACGTAACAAGGAGATAAATAAAAGGTTCATTCATTTTATTTTGTTCCTTCCTGCCCTTACTCATTAACCCCGCGAGACATCTTGATGAATGGCTCTGTAGCATTTCACAGGTGTCCAATTTACTCTCTGTTTGCGCAGCAGCATTTTGAAGTGTCATTTTGGATTAGTTCATCACTCATTTATGCACCGAAACACACACTCCGTCAGCGCTCGCAATTAATAAAACAAGAGAAACGTTCAATCTACAGCACGTTTAGAATATACAATTAACAGTTATAGCATCGCCAGTGAACCATGTAAGAAGCAGTGAAATGAAATGGTGAAGTTTGGAGTCGTGCACAGATACATCTTCACGCTCGTCTGAGAGTTTTTAACGCTACATTGGCTGTCTGACAGGAACCCAGGTCTCCCAAAATGAGGAGCTGTCACTCGGTATTACATAACCGGTTGAAGTGTAGGGATTTTTTCATGCGGGTTCGCAGGAAGGGGCCTGATATATTTGAGGCGTGGGTGGTATTTTTCAATATTGGCAGAAAGTACCGAAACTCATTAACATCTGAGAAAGGCATTAAAAGATGTCGGAAGGAGATGAGTTACACACTTCTTCTGTGGCTCCAACAGGAAATTACAGGCCGGCGCTACACGATTTCTCGTGAGTGGCACATCCATTGGATGCTTTTTTATTTTTTTTTTAAAAGAGGACACTTTCACGTAAAAAAGTTACTTTCACTGCAGAAATTTTTGAATAAACGTACAAATGCGCAGCTGGGTGGCCGCTCCGGGACGATTCAGAGAAGAAAGCCTAGAATTAAGAGGCTCAAAGGGGAAGAATGTGTTTAGAATTCATTTGCACAATTACAAATTGATGAGAGCGTGTTAATTCCATCTGATAATGTTTAATTAGATTTGAATATGCAGGGACGCTGTTAAATATTGCACAGGGGTGCAGTCAGTCATTCCCAGATAAAAACATAAATCCGTGCCAGTTCTCATTCTTTGGAGTCGCTTGGGATGGATTATTCGCTCATCACAGAAAATGATGAGACGTATCACAGAATTCGTGTTTCGACAACAACCAAGGCCAACACTCCGCTGAAGTCACATTATCGCGTCACGCTAAGCAAGTGTGTCTTGTGGGATGTAGCTAGGAAAGTTGCGAGCACATTTGGACTGTGTTCGAGAGTTACTGGGTTGAATCCCCTCTGGCTGCTCCATTGTGCAGCACAGGGAAAAGTGCTGAGGGAGGCATGTTGGCTAGACTCAAGGGACTACACCGGCTCTCTGTTCCTCCCTAGCCAGCCTGTCTTTGGCTGTCTGCTCACTTTAATGAGCGCGCGCACACACACGAACAGTTGCCTCACATCACAGAGCGCTCTGATGATAACACGATCCATTAGAATTCAGCTAAGCCCGTAAGTTCTATTAGAACTTCAAAGAGGAAATGTTCTTATTCCGTGTTGTTGATGTCATACGAGATGAAATTTCAACTGTGAACCTGGGTGATAATGTTAAAGGAAATGAAATGTAAATTCAGTCACAGTAAATCATAAAAGGAAGCATTTCTGAACAATAGTCAATCGTTTCAATATAAATGAACATGAATGAGGGGCAAAAGGAGCACCATAAAAGTGATCTATGTGACTTGTGTACTAATTCTGAGTCTTCTGAAGCCACACAATACTTTAAATTAATTTCTCATTCTTGTACTTGTTATTCTCTATACTTAAAGTCTTAAGAGTTCTTCATAGCAATGTGACCAAATCATGAATCAATTAAGCAATTGATCCAGTTCACAAACTAGTTTGAATGATTCGTTCATGAATCCAAAAGACCCAGATCAACTCTGTGCCAGTTCAACCAGTTCAATAAATTGGCTGTGTTTGCTCTCTGAGATGGTCCTTCTTTTGAATAAGTGATTTCTTAGCAACTGAAGAAGTAAAAAGTGTTAAAAAGAGTGAAGTGTCCAGGGGATGTGCATGTGAATTAGTAGGTTTCCGGCAACTTTTTACTTACTGTTTCATGAATACTGTGAATTCAAACATACTGCACTTTTTACATATATGTTTATCGCCTACTATATAGTGGGGAAGTATGCAATTTAGGATGGAGCCATTGTTTTTTTGGAGTCGGATGATTTCAGTGAATCAGTTGATTCAGTTCACAAAACTGGTCTGAATGATTTATTCATGAATCAAAATGAGCCGCTTCTAAAGTTCAGCTCATTGATGCAATGATCTGGATTGAATTGCATGTTAAATTTCATTTGTTCATCGTACATGGCTTGAGGAAACTTGGATTATAGTGCACAAGCTTTAATGATACATCTGGATTTTTTTGAAGCTTGAAAGCTCCATGCACCATTCATTATAATTGCATGGAAATGAGCGACTAGTGTATTGAACAGTTCTACTTTCGTGTTCAGATCAGAAAGAAAGTCATGCAGCTTTTCATGCACATGCACATAAGTGTGACGACAGAATTTTTATTTTAGGGTGATCTAATCTTGTAGTATACAGTACATGTCTTTTTCCTCTGGCCTGGTCAGACATCCAAATTATGCTGAAGCTGACGTTTTGACTCTGGTCCTCACTATGAAATATACAGAGGTCTGGCTTCATTTCACATTGCTTAGTAACAAGACTGATATGAACCAATTACTCTTGTCTCTAAAGTTAGATCTGAGAAATGCATATATTGTGTAGGTGCAAAAGCCCAAGCAACTGGCATTTTCCCAGAACATTTTTAGAGATGATAAAACAAACACTCTTGATTTGCAGAAACGGAGGTGTAAATTTAAAAAGGGGCTTTATAAATGGCTTTTCTTCAGCTTTGGTGCTTTACAGTACATACTGTACAGTATTTTACTGCTCTGCGATATTACAAACACTATTTTTGCACAATCACCCTGGTTTAGATCAGCTTGCAACAAGCACTTTGAACAATTGCCACGCCACCCACTGTTCTGAATCAGCTGATTTAATCAAAATCACGGTGCACTCTCATAACGCGTCCGCCTTAATGCGATTTAATCAATTACCCGCCTCATATCTGTTGCCCCAGACACACTTGTGGCTTTTAAGGCAACTGATATCATGTGCTCAGAGCAAACACAATGAAAGCAAATGTGGTTAAAGCATCCCAGCAGATGCCAGTCTTTCATATAGCACCAGCTGTTCAAAACATGCTTCTCGAAAAAGCATTTTTTTTGTTGGTGTGGCCCTGGCCTTTGATAACCCCACCAAGATCGTCAATGCCCACCATTGCCCTTTCATATCAATACCACTCTGTTCTGCTGTGCATTCAGGGTCCGCTGGAGTCCATAGGCTTGCGCGTCGTCCTAAAGGGCAAATTATTAATTTGGGGAAAGTTCAGCCAGTATTCATCTGTCTGCTAAATACCCAGAGTCATTTCTGGCCTCCGCTGCTGGCAAACTCCATTTAGAGAGGCGATGGTTTCGGAGCGGCCCTTTCATTTCATCTGAGAAGAGAAGCAAACATTTATTTTAATTTCATCGTATGGTGTTCTTCTTAAAGATTCATTTTCATTTGCTTAATCCTCCCACATGTGCTTTTTAGCTTCAGATTTGTGTGGTCTGTAAAAGTCCAGGTCAAAGGAATCTCTGCTGACCTGCTGGAATTAAAAGTGTAATTGATATTCACATGGCGGAATGGGCCTCTATCTTCAATAGCAGCCAGACTATTTGCAATAAACCTCACTGGTTAACTAGTTGGATTAGGATCTGTTGGCTTTGTGTGCATTTTGAGTGCCTGCATGATGTGATTTTGCCAGACATGTTCCTGGATCAACATTTTTTGGTTCTTCTTCCTAATAAAGCAATACCAAGAAGTTATTATTTATGGCTATTAGAAGTCAAGCCCAAAATCAATCAACTCACCATAACCTCAACCAAAAACTACCCCTAAAATTAGATGGAAACAACAGGTTATCACAAATGCTGTTCAAGAACTCAAGTTTAACCTTAACCCTAAACACTGATTGGTTGATCCAAGAAAACAAAAAATTCATCACACTTAATTAACAATTTATGCTTATGGCCCCAAAAAAGCAGTTAGTGAGCAATATATGAAATAAAATTAAATTAAATAAAATTAGAAGAAACGATTAGGTTGTTCAGATGTTGTTCAAGCACCAATTCAAGCCATAGGCTTGTCCAAGACAATAAATAAATAAGAATATAGTAATATATTATATCATCTCATTATGATAAACTGCAATAAATGTATGGCTCTAACAATGGAGCAAACAAGCAATATTAAGAAATAAAATATTAAGAAATATGCATTTAAATCTGAATTGTATACAGTAAGTGTTTTATCATATACTATAGTATTCAACATCTGAAGTGGATCAAAACCTTTCATCAACGCTGTCCTAAAACAAAAACAATACCCAAAAAACTTTTTTGATCCAAATGTTGACTACTGTATATAAATATCATAATATATTAATTTACCATATAATATATTAAAACTATATAAAAAAATATACATATCAAAATATTTTTTTGAAATATCAGTTGTATAAAATAAAATAAAATAACCATTAATTATGTTTGAAATTAGAGGAAATAACAGGTCGATACAAATGTTCATGTACCAGCCCAACCCTAACCCTAACTCTGATCTGTGGATGTCCATGAACATGCCCTATACTTGGCGAAATCACAATAAACTTTGAACGAGAGTTTTTTTCTCAACTGTGGAAAAATCCAAACAGAAACTCCAGATCAACTGTGAATAAGTTGTTCAAACACCAGCAGGTCATAAAGACCCCCGCACTCATATAATCACATATGCTGTTCTGCTGACTGACACACACACACACACACACACACACACACACACACACACACACACACACACATGTCTGGCAGTCAGAAACAGACAGTACAGTATCACTGAGTACAGTTCGGCTTTTGTGCAAACATGAATTGCGCATTTATGACTACAGAGCGCCCGCCCCTTGCTACTCCCACTAATAAAAGCAGGATTATTGCAAAAATCATCATTACAGGCTCCTCCTTGAAATACTCTAATAATAAAGTTTCTCGTACTTCAGAGGAGCAATTTCCTAAAGCATCAATGAGCGTCTTTCTACCGGGAGGAAAATAAAAGAAACCCAGAGGAACATTTCCTGTTTTCAACACTTTTTAGACATTTTCAATGCCGCCAACTTCATATTTCATGTGCCTTGGCTGATTTAAAGGCCTCTCACAGGTTATGTCCACTGATCAAAAATTAATCACAGTGTGAGAGAGTTGCAGTCAGACTGTTTGATCTGTGGCAAATCCGGCCTGTTACGATGGCTGAAAAAGGAAATACAAATGCGACCCTGGAGCACAAAACCAGTTATAAGTAGCACAAGTATATTTGTAGCAATAGCCAACAATACATTGTATGGGTCAAAATTATCCACTTTTCTTTTATGCCAAAAATCTTTAGTATATTACAGTTTTTTTCAGCTTCTTACACACACACTTTCAAAACTTTACTCACAAATCCAAGAATTGCGCACACAAAATGCAAAATGCCTCACATCTCTTGCAAAATGAAGCACTGCATTCAAAATATCACAAATACATCTCAAAAGCAAACATTTGCAAACAAGAATTTGAAAAAAACTGTAAGTAAAGATCACGTTCCATGAAGATATTTTGTAAATGTCCTACCGTAAATATATCAAAACTTAATGTTTGATTAGTAATATGCATTGCTAAGAACTTCATTTGGACAACTTTAAAGATGATTTTCTCAATATTTAGATTTTTTTTTGCACCCTCATCCAAATATTGTCCTATCCTAACAAACCATACATCAATAGAAAGCTTATTCAGCTTTCAGATGATGCATAAATCTTAATTTAAAAAAATGGACCCTTATGACTGGTTTTGTGCTCCAGGGTCACAAATGCTAATTCTGCTGAAAGAAAGAACGAAAGTAAGAAAAAGAAAAAAAAAGCGTTTGTTCTTTGACTTAGAATAAACAGTCAGCTCTGGAAACCGAACCGTAACGAGATGGCGGGCGTTTTGTGGCTGTCTGAAATTTGGGGTCCTAAAGGAAACGAGGGGGGATGGTGTGTGTGTGTGTGTGTGTGAGTGTGAGTGTGTGTGTGTGAGAGTGTGTGTGTGAGTGCGAGTGTGAGTGTGTGTGTGTGTGTGTGTGTGTGAGTATGTGTGTGTGTGTGTGTGTGTGTGAGTGTGTGTGCGAGTGTGCGTGTATGCGCGAGTGTGCGCGTGTGTGTGTGTGTGTGTGTGTGAGAGTGTGTGTGTGAGTGCGAGTGCGTGTGTGTGTGTGTGTGTGTGTGTGAGTGTGTGTGCGGTGGTGGGGGGGGGGGGATATGTGGCACTGCTGCATCAGCATGTGTGCAGTAATGCGATACAAGGACTCTGCCACACAAAGAAAACACGCCTGCTCGAACACTCCCATCTCTGGCCCCCGGGGGTCTGGACGCGGCTCTGTAGTAATTACTGCACTAAACCTGCCCTAAACCGGGCCCTGTCTACAGAGGTGAGGGGAGCATGCTGTATTCACTTGTAGTGGCCCTCATGTTTTGAGGGAACTGGCCTTCTGCTGTATTCTACAAGACTGGAGATACTTTCACCGTGGGCAGGTGAAAGCATCGACTTTACATTATAACATGTGGCAAAAAGTCAATACAATATTTGCTTTATTTCCATACCACTGAATTTAAGCCTAGAACTGACCTGGGTCAGAGAGCATGCCCCAACTGCATACACTTTTTAAAAATTACGTTAATTTATTTTTAGGGTGATAATCAGTCACCCTAAATTGCTGTTTAGGGATGTTAATGTTAATTGGAAACAAAGTCCTGAAAATAGCAAATGGAGAAAACACATAAAATAAAAAATAAAATAAAACAAAACTAAGAGAGCAAACAGGAATTGTGCGCGCTCAAAAAAGAAAATCCAGTGACTTCTCAGGTGCGTAGAACAAAAAAATAAGTTTAGTCAAGCAAGTGGCCAAAGTTGTCCGCACACTGGAAAAATACAATCAGACCTAAAAAAGCCCTATCAAAAATATATCTTTTATGAGCACTGAAGAAAGCAAGGGCTGAAACGTCTGCTCCTCGGTCTGTTTTTAAGACACTTTGCACTTTTGTCACTTTTGCAGGGGAAAAAAAACAATACTTTTTTTGTGTGTGTGGACAACGTTGGCTACCTGTTTGACCAAACTAAGAAAACAGAAAAAAAAATCATATTATATTATATATTAGATTATATTAAGGACCTCACATTAATTAAACAAGTAATTAAGAAGGATAAACTACTGAATAATATTGTTTCTAATATTGTTATGCTCATAAGAGTGATTGTTCAGTTGAAAATGTTTTATTTACAATCAATTGCACTAAATTAACATGTTAAGTTAAAAGCCCTCAAATAGCAACTGCATAAACAAAACAAAATAAAACGATTAATTGCATTAACTTTTTAATGTATTATTTCTTTTATGTTTTTATTTATTCATACAATCAATAGCATATTGCTTCACTTACTTATATTTGCTTGTTTATACTGCATATTTACTGCATTTTTAGGGCCATGCATGTAATCCCTTAATTTACTGATCATAATAAAATAAGGATATGTTAGAAATAATAACTACATTCTTGTTTATTTATTTTCTTGGATCAACCAATCAGATTTTAGGTTTAAGGTAAGGCTAATAAAGAAGTGTTAGGCAAACAAGATTAACAAAAATGAAGTGATTAAACAAGTAAGAATAAATTACAGATGTTAAGTGATAATTAACAATGCACATCGGTTTTCAGTTCTTTCCGGTCTCAGACCCCAGTAAAGCCTCATATGTCACAAACACACAACATAACTGGTTTCTTCCATAGACTCCAAGGAACGGGGGGAAAGAGGGAGGCATGTTACCTAATCTACTCCATATGGGACAGATTCAGTGAACATGTGACACAACGCAGGTCACATGACTTTACCAGCAGTGGTTTTCTTCTCCTCAATGAAAAAACAAGAAAACAAGCACCAATCAGTTCTGAGGCACCCCACTATTCCTTTACTTTCAGCGGTCATGCTCCGTTTTTCACAGGGAAGAAACAATAAAAATGTCTGAAGATAAATGCGTGAACAGGTGTCTTTGCGTGAAGCTGTGTCAAATCTGCAAACTTTATCATACCGCTGCTCCAAGCCAGTAGCAATACACCCCTGAAGTAAAGAAAACACTGAATTTATAATTGTGTCAATTATAACTGAGGGTTTTCTTGCCTTAAAAGAACAGTTCACCCAAAAATGAAAACTCTGTAATAATTTACTCTCCCTCATGTTGTTGCAACCATCAGAGCTTCTCCATCACTGGATGCTTTTAAATCCAGCTTAAAGACTTATTTTTACTCTCTAGCGTTTGAGTGATGCTGTGTATATATATTTTGAATAGTTGAATTGGTGTTAAATTGGTGTTTTATGTATATATATATATATATTAATTGTTTGTGATATTAGTTTTTTCCCTCTATGTCTTGTTTTTCTCTTTTCCTTTTCTCTTTTAAATTCAGATGTATTTTTATTGTAAAGCACTTTGGATCAACTACGGTTGTATTAAACTTGTGCTCTATAAATACAATTTGCCTTGCCTTGCAAACCTGTATTACACTTTTTTTTTTCCTGTGGAGCACAAAAGAAGATATTTTTCAAAAGAAGATATTGTAAACAAACACTTTTCAGTTCCCATTGACATTATATGGACCAAAACACAGTGGAAGGCAATGGGAAAATAAACTGTTTTGGCTACCGAGATTCTTAAAATATATTTTTTTGTGTTTCACGGAAGGTTTGGAATGACTTTTTGAGCACTTTGTGTTCCAAAGTTACAGGTTTAATGACATGGTAAGTAAATGATCCTTTACGAAAAAGAAGTTTATTCAAGTGTGCTATTAGTATACTTCTTTTAAACTAAAAATAGGAAAGTATACTTTTAGTCTACTTTGTATGTACTTCTCAGAAATGGGCTTTTTGTTCTTCTCAGAAATATACTTAAAATTACATTTAAGCATACTTGACTTATACTTGAAAAAGTCTAGATTTGATGTATAAATTTGATGTCGAAATATATTGTGCTCCTAGAACGCGTGTTTTCATTGTTATACTGTAGGACACTAGTACACATCTTCTGTACAGAATTTCCAAAAAACACAAGTGAAGAAGAAACCGAAACAACAGATGCTTCCACATGTAATCTAACACGATCTTCAGACATAAAACAGCATCAAAACTGTGCAACATTATGGAATAAAATGTCGACCAATGAAGAGGTAATAATAACTGTCAAGCTTTGGGGTGTTGATCGACTCTATCTACGTTTTGATTATCATTCTGAATCCAATTCATAGTCTTTTTTTCAGCTTTTTGTTCAAAATGTTGTTTATTTCTTTATTTTTTATTTATGAAACTTACCACATTCGAGTGTTTAAAAAAGAATGCATGAAGCAGATACCCTGTTCTTTCTTTTGGTGTTTTGTATGTTCAGATATTCATGTAACAAAATATAGACAAATTAATACCTAAATAGGGACATAGTAGTATACTTAAAGTATGATGT
>NW_015505779.1:264625-275620 GCF_001515645.1 Sinocyclocheilus grahami | reverse complement strand
TTTCCAAAAAACACAAGTGAAGAAGAAACCGAAACAACAGATGCTTCCACATGTAATCTAACACGATCATCAGACATAAAACAGCATCAAAACTGTGTAACATTATGGAATAAAATGTCGACCAATGAAGAGGTAATAATGACTGTCAAGCTTCATTCTGAATACAATTCATAGTCTTTTTCCTTTCAGCTTTTTGTTCAAAATGTTGTTTATTTCTTTATTTTTTATTTATGAAACTTACCACATTCGAGTGTTTAAAAAAGAATGCATGAAGCAGATACCCTGTTCTTTCTTTTGGTGTTTTGTATGTTCAGATATTCATGTAACAAAATATAGACAAATTAATACCTAAATAGGGACATAGTAGTATACTTAAAGTATGATGTAAAGTTCACTTAAAGAAAACTTACGAGTATACTTGCAGTATAAAACTACTAAACTAGTAGTTACTGAGACTATACTTCAAAGTGTACTAAAATGCTACTACAAGTATTTAATTAGAAAACTCAGTATTCATATAAGTTCACTTTTAGTATAGTTGCAGTACAAGCTAAAAATATAGATGTAAACTAGTTGTGTACTCAAAGTTTACTACTGTAATACTTAAAGCATACGTAAAAGTATACTTTTATTTACTAGAAAGTGGGCCAATTTAGTCCCAAGCAGTATTGCAATAGTACACTTACCCACAGCATGCAATATGTCTTATACGTACCAAGTATACTTAAAAAATACTTGAACTTTACTTAAGTATACTTATTAAAATAAACTTGAAGTATACTACTTTTTGGTAGGGGATGACGGAATTTTCATTTTTTGGGGGCAGAATATTCATGAATTTGTTAACTACAAACACAGTTTTTCGCTTCTCCAGATGTTCACTGATGGACTGGAGTGCTGTGGATTATTGTGATGTTTTTATCAGCTGTTTGGACTCTCATTCTGACGGCACCCATTCACTGCAGAGCATCCATTGCTAGGCAAGTGATGCAATAACACATTTCTCCAAAACTGATGACAATTCTGTCATCAGTTGCAGTACTCACCTCATTTAGTTTGTTCTTAAAAAAAAAAAAGTAAAAAAAAAAAATAGTTGTCTATAACCTAACGTCACGAGTAGCATGTCTGTGCACCTCCTCATTGTGCTCTAACGTTCCTCACTGTTTTATCAAACGAAGTGACAGCGATGGCCAGGAGGAAGAGCACATGTTCAAGAGTGTTTAGAGGGATGTGATGGTGCAAAAAGGTGGTTTCAGTGTACTGAGGCCAAGGCACAGAGTTTGAGAAAGAGTGGAGAGAGAGAGACTGCTGTGCTGTCTGCAGGCACTGCGGAGGAAGAAACACTGGGCTAATTGTTGCAATCCTGCAGCAGCAGACCTGTGACTGAGACTCAACTGTGTTTTCATTTCGACTGAGCACATCTGGGCCTGGCAGCTCTCTCAAACATCACGGTGCTACATTAACTATCGCCCAAACAACAAACCTAAATGAGAAACACTGAGATGTGTTATCTAATAGCTTGTAGATGACTTTAGGGTGATTTGGGCTTTATGCATGCACTGTTTTCATTTTCCCTCTTATGCCCTCTTTCTTAATAAGGTTGTTGTTGTTCTGAAGATCATGTGAAAACTCGTATGACCGGTTACTGGACGCCTGTGACGTGAGCCCGGAAAATGCGTATGTGTGTGTTTGTCCATGAGAGAGAGACGTTCTATTAAATTAAACGCTTTATAAATAGTATATTACATGTAAAAAATGACCGTGAATTTAATGGTAAAAGACTGTAAGTTTCCCTACTATATACGGTGAAAAACTGTATTGGACATTACATGTAATTTTACGGTAGTATACCGTTTTTGGAAGTGAAAAGTACCGTATAATTTACAGTGTATAACCGTAAATTGACATTCCCTGAATTCCCTGCGTTGCATTTCAAATGTGATGTTTTTTTTGTTGAAATAACTATGTTTCTTCTTAGTTTTTTCTTATCAGTTTTGTATATTAGGGTTGTGTGTTACACCTAATGTTGTTAAATGAATGTTTATTGCATTATTTCAGTTTCATGTGTGTTACCGTGATGGTGTTTAGTGTTTGTGTGAACGACGCTGTGCAGCTTCTATATATGTTATTATTTAAAAGCTGCTTGTGATGGGCTTTGGGTCATCATGTGGCTTTCTCATCTGCATTTGGTGGTTATCAGTGTATTACAAAGCTACAAAACAGATTTCAGTACTATAGGTTGGTATATTAACGTTATATCAGTTAATGAAATTACGGTATTTAACTGTAAATTTAAGTTAAAACCGTAAAACCTAAAATGTTGCTACTGTATTTTTACAGTAAAATTCCGGCAACCACAGCTGCAGTTTTTTTACTTACCGTAAATTGTACGGAATTTTTTTTACAGTGTTTTTTTTTTTTGACTAATTTTTAATGATACTGAATTATAGGAGGAAGGGAAGGATCGACAGGATAACAAAAAATGAAACATGAAAAAAACAAACAAAAAAAAAACATGCAAGGCAAACTCAAAGGCTACAGTATGTTCCAATCAGCACACATTCATACTACTAGTCCTTTTTTCCATAGCAGTATGTAAACCGTGCATGCATTATGTGAATTTGCTGTATTCCATGCTTTTGTAACAGCAAAAGGGTGTTGCTAAGCACAACGAATTAGTCTAATTGCTTTTAAGAAAATTAAAAAATATTCAGTGGATAGTTCACCAAAAATATATTGTTCTTGAAGAAAGTTCAGATACAAACAACACTGACAACATTTGTATGGAAAATAAAATAATAGTAATAATAATACAAAAATAAAGTATGTATATATATATATTAATCTTCTTTTGTGTTCCACAGAAGAAAGACATGCATACAGGTTAACCACAACACAAATGAGCGTAGAGTTAAACTAAAGTATTCAATTGAGGTTTGGGTTCAGTATTGAGCAGTGACTGTGTGTTATATTAGAATATTAGACTACATGAATGAAAACTGTGATTCTGTAGCTCTGTCTGTATTCCTGGGGATTTGCAGCATGGCAGGCGGATTACATCATCCATCTTAAATTTTTAAACGTGTCTCCACGTACTATTCAATAAAATTCTAGTGCATTTAATCTATTAAATAACAGCAGAGTGAGCGAGTTTCTGGATATGGTAAGATTAAACTGATTTTAGTGAATAAAGTTCCACATTTCAGCTATCGTTTTGTTAGGGTGGGTACACAAAATGTTATTTTACCCTGCATTTATTTGATCAAAAACACAGGACAAAACAGTAATATTGTGAGGTATTATTACAATTTAAAATAATGTTTTTCTGTTTAAGTATACTTTAAAATATAATGTATTTCTGTGATGGTAAAGCTGAATTTTCATCAGCCATTACACCAGTTGTGCTGCTTATTTATTATTATTATTATTTTTTTTTTATATAACCTGTGATACATTATTTTTCAGGATTTCTTTTATGAATAAAACGTTTTAAAAGATTTATATACAGTATAATTTATTTAAAATTGAAATCTTTTTTAAAACAATACAGTTTAAAAGTGTGGGGTCAGCAAAAAAATTTTTCGAAAGAAATTAATACTTTTATTCAACAAGGATGTGTTAAAACTGATTTTTTAAAAAGTGATAGTAAAGACTTATATATTATTAGTAAAGATTTCTATTTTTTTTAAATGACATTCTTTTTAAGTTTTCTTTCATCAGTGAATCCTGAAACAAATATAAGCAAAAAAAATTTTTTTAAATCCAAAAATGTAATTTTTAAAATTTGTATTAGTTTGCATTCATGTCAACTTATGATCAAACAAAATGTTTATATTTATGTTTATATATGATAGTTTCTATAAATTTCCCCAAATTTCCAATGAATTCCCATAAATTCCTGTTAAGTTTCCAATTTAGAATATTTCCAAAATTCCCCAGATTAAGTTCCCATGGAAAGTTTCCAGAAAATGTAGTGCAACCATAGGGATTATCAATGTTGCTTTTAATTAATGTTTTCCCTTAATTTTTCCCCCCCAAGGAAAATCACCTTGCTGTAGATGTTCCACTTGACAAACTGTTAAGAGCTGAAAGGGAATCAGTACATATCACTGATCTACACTGTAAAAATGACCGTGAATTTTACGGTAAAAGACTGTAAAAATGTTACAGTAAAATCCTGTTAAATGGTTAACGGTAAATTCCCCTACTATATACGGTGAAAAACTGTATTGGACATTACATGTAATTTTACGGTAGTATACCGTTTTTGGAAGTGAAAAGTACCGTATAATTTACAGTGTATAACCGTAAATTGACATTCCCTGAATTCCCTGCGTTGCATTTCAAATGTGATGTTTTTTGTTGTTGAAATAACTATGTTTCTTCTTAGTTTTTTCTTATCAGTTTTGTATATTAGGGTTGTGTGTTACACCTAATGTTGTTAAATGAATGTTTATTGCATTATTTCAGTTTCATGTGTGTTACCGTGATGGTGTTTAGTGTTTGTGTGAACGACGCTGTGCAGCTTCTATATATGTTATTATTTAAAAGCTGCTTGTGATGGGCTTTGGTTCATCATGTGACTTTCTCATCTGCATTTGGTGGTTATCAGTGTATTACAAAGCTACAAAACAGATTTCAGTACTATAGGTTGGTATATTAACGTTATATCAGTTAATGAAATTACGGTATTTAACTGTAAATTTAAGTTAAAACCGTAAAACCTAAAATGTTGCTACTGTATTTTTACAGTAAAATTCCGGCAACCACAGCTGCCGTTTTGTTACCGTAAATTGTACGGAATTTTTTTTACAGTGTTTTTTTTTTTTGACTAATTTTTAATGATACTGAATTATAGGAGGAAGGGAAGGATCGACAGGATAACAAAAAATGAAACATGAAAAAAACAAACAAAAAAAAAACATGCAAGGCAAACTCAAAGGCTACAGTATGTTCCAATCAGCACACATTCATACTACTAGTCCTTTTTTCCATAGCAGTATGTAAACCGTGCATGCATTATGTGAATTTGCTGTATTCCATGCTTTTGTAACAGCAAAAGGGTGTTGCTAAGCACAACGAATTAGTCTAATTGCTTTTAAGAAAATTAAAAAATATTCAGTGGATAGTTCACCAAAAATATATTGTTCTTGAAGAAAGTTCAGATACAAACAACACTGACAACATTTGTATGGAAAATAAAATAATAGTAATAATAATACAAAAATAAAGTATGTATATATATATATTAATCTTCTTTTGTGTTCCACAGAAGAAAGACATGCATACAGGTTAACCACAACATGAGGCTGAGTAATCAACTTGCATTTCTGGGTGAATAATGCATTAATGCATAAATTAATGCATCTCTAAAATGTAAACAACAGAAGGTTATTTTATGTGTGCTGTGCAGTGATACAGAGTGTCATGATAGAGTGGAATATTGTAGCCCACAATGCAATGCGATTGAACATCCCTTAGCCATGAATTAAGACATCTTTACAGAAACTAGCATTAAAATGCAATGTAAATACGAATGCAACACAATTAAGTCAACAACAATGTAGGGTATTACTGCATAATGGGGCATAATGTATTCAATGTAGCACTTTCCAATTGATTTTGCCTCAAGACCAAAATTTTGCATTAGACATCAAGTGGAGACCCATCAGATCAAAGTCTGACTCAACTGATGCTAACAACAAAAGATATGGGATGAGATAAAAAAGCTAATAAGCCTAAAGATGCGCAATTATATGGTTAGTTGCATTTTATTATTTGCATTTATTATTGCTTTCCCCTGCCGTCCACAATACTCAATACAGACTTTCATACCATTTTTGAGTCGTGACCCACCAGTTGAGATCCATTACACTATAGTATTCCATTCCTGAACACAGCCAGGCTCATGTTGTTTGCAATTTGGAGGATCTGCACTAACCGCTAGGCCATGACTTGGGCGTAATTAGCATCTGCAGGCATTTAAAACAATCCTTGATACACAATAGCAATAAAACACCAACAAAAAGCAAACTTGTGCTGTAAAAAAGAAGAGATCCGAGAGGCTGACATGAAATAGGAGCCAGGGGAAGAGGTGCTGAGATAACTTTAACAACTATTACTGTATCCGTGCCAAGTCTGATAGGACAGCTGAACACAGATTAATTCTCAGGAGGTGTGTGTGTGTGTGGGAGCTTAAGTTCCTCTCCATCTCATCTCTCCTGCTCTCAGCTCGTCTGATAGGACCTCAGCCAGCACTCAGATGGTGATATGCCTCGCAGTTTAACAGATAAAATGCTCCACTCAGTAGGGCAGCCTTTAAATAACACACCCTAACGTGGAGAAACAAGGGAAAAGACTCTAACAATGGAAGAAGAGAAAGCCAGACAACAAAGCAGACACAAAGGGGAAGAGGGATGTAAATATTTAATGGGCTTATTGCTGCATCAGTGTCCTACATAAAATGAGGGTAAAACCTCTAGGGTTTGATAAGCATTTCTTCTCAGATGCAAAAATACTCACACATATGTACTGAAAAAGGAGCTCAGAGAAAATTGTTATCGCTCATTCAGAGCATTAACAGACTTGAAGTTCTCAGTTATATTGAAGTATGAACTTCTGTTTCTCTTTAATGTCCTGAGGAGAAATAAAAGTAGGCGCAACTGAGACAGCTGTCAACATGCAATAAGACTATAGAACGTATATGCTTTGGTATTTAAACAGTTTCATGAAAAACATTCACATAAACATATAAAGGCCAATTCAAACCAAGCGTGAATTTACGGCACTCTTTTCTTTTTTTGCAGCAACAAGCCTTTAAAATCGAAACAATGAATCACTATGAGCTCCATCACACTTCCTGTGACAAAGCAACATTTTGTATTTATTTATTTTTTGCTGTGTTTGTTGATTTTTCTGTTCGCTCAGCAAAAAATAAAAAGTCACTGACCTATTAAGATATATGTTTTTGGGGCATGTGTCTGGAACTGGCATTCCAAATAGCCTATCTCAAAAAAAAGCACAATGCAAGCACATTATATATTATTATATATCCACAAAACATCACAAATCTTTTACCTTAAGAAACCTTTAAAGTGCAATTATTTGATAATAAACTCATTGTGGTTTAAAAAAAAAAAAGACTATTTAAGATATATGTTTTAGCGTCATGTGACCACAGATAGTATTCCAGATAGAAGCCTATTCAAATAATTGGTCCAACCTGATATCACAAGAAAACTATCTTATGAGGTGCCACTTTCAAATAAATTCATATGATGTGATTCGTACAGAAATTTAACATTTTTAGAAAAAAAAAAACATGACGGTCCAGCCCTAAACCCAATTCAGAGGAATTAACCACCAATTCAACAAAATGTAAAACAGCTGCGAAGTGCCATGAAAGTGAGTTGCATTGGTTTCCCAATAAAACCGT
Source organism: Sinocyclocheilus grahami (assembly GCF_001515645.1). Taxonomy (NCBI): domain Eukaryota; kingdom Metazoa; phylum Chordata; class Actinopteri; order Cypriniformes; family Cyprinidae; genus Sinocyclocheilus; species Sinocyclocheilus grahami. The sequence goes on along the minus strand of NW_015505779.1, from coordinate 268,185 downwards.
ATTCAGATCACGATTAGAACGAAGCGACTCAAAACACAGACAAAAATTGTCAACAAAATTAGCATAAAACTGATTTATACTTATCCCAATACAAATTTTCGTCTGAGACTGGCGTACACAAATACTAATCTCTGAAAGGCCTATATACACTATTATCAAGAATTTCTAGCTCAAATGTTCCCTCATGACAATGAACAATGCAAAAACAATGCATCCTTCTGTGAGATTTCTTCCAGTGTTAAAATGGCGTATTTTTCATAAATGTTGCCTTTTTTCTTATGGTGGAATAAACTCACTGACTAAGCTTTTGGATAATGCGGGCATTTCAGCTAAACATCAAGCTGTTAATGTCATAAGGCCTTAATATTTAAAATTTGCATAAAAACTGTAATTATAAAGTATTTATAGTATTTTATATTCACACAGTTTGACCATTCTCACATGAATTTTCACCTTGAAAAGCTTTAAAGTCAAAACGTATGAAATAAAAGGCCTAGTTGCAAAGTAAAGATACAACAAAGACTCAAATGGCAGAGGAAAATTGTTAACTAAATTTGCATTGAAACACTCTTTCCCTACTTATACCTTTTTCACAGTTTATCCCAATCATAAGACTTTTAATCTAATCAATGCATTCTTGTGATATCCCTTTTTAACTACATGCAAGAATAACCTTTACATTAAAGTGCTTTTTCTGCCATGCTGTCAACATTTTTAGCGTTCAATAGGTAAATAATCTCATGAACCAATAAGATTTAAGATTTGGGTCATGTGAGAATTCCAAATAGACGTTAGGTTGTTGATATCATTGCTCTCTGAGTAAATGCCTATTCACACCAAGAGCAACAGGACAAAACGCCTCTAATTGCTTGATGAAAATTGTCAGCGAAATTTGCATCAAAACTACTCACACCGAACGGGAAGCTAATTTCTTTCTGAGACCGGCACAGACACACACAAACCTCCAAAGGAATCAAACGGAGACATGCAGAAACACAGACGATTCAAACTCACACAGACAGATGCAAACGCACACAATCTGACCTCTAGATTTTCACCTCACTTTGCACTAGAATCTCATTCCAACACACTGCTCTGATTCACAGCCACTTGAATTCTGTAGGAAGAAAATAACTGGTGTATCAGCATTCAAGTCCCAGCACTGTCACCTCTTCTCCCTGTCCTCTCTACAGTCTCCCATTCTTTCTCCTGTGTGTGTGTGTGTGTGTGTGTGTGTGACACACACACACACACACACACACACACACAAACACACACACACACACACACACACACACACATTTTATGTCAGGTTTTACTATCCTGGTGGGGACATTTGGTCCCCACAATGTAGCATAAACAAGTACACACACACACAGTTGTGTTTCCATGTTTTATGGGGACATTATAGGCATAATGGTTGTGTACATAATGTATTTTCTATCCCCTACACCAACCTTACACCTAAAGCTACCCCTCACAGCAAACTCTCTGCATTTTCAGATTTTCAAAAAACCTCATCCTGCATAACTTATAAGCTTGTTTCCTCATGGGGACCTAAAAATGTCACCACAAGGTCATACTTTACTGGTATTACTAGCCTTCTGGGGACATTTGGTCCCCATAATGTGATAAATACCAGGTAAACACACACAATGGCATCAGGGAGAGGCTGATGTTGTGTGAGTGTATAAACTGCCTCAGGTGACCAACAAATAGCAGTGAAGGAGAAATTAAAGAGGACAGAGTGTCTGCTCCCCCCCACACTAATACACACACACACACACACACAGAAAGGAATGTCACACAACACACAATGCAGCTTTATTCTTTCATGGAGAAAGTCTGAGATGCCACCAAGAGAGTAAAACCAAAAGTCTGTCTATCCATCCATTAAACTTCAATTTTTTTTTCAATGAACTTTTTCAAAGAACATCCCAAGTTTCTCTTGCTTTTCTAGTTAAAACTTAGGCACTTGAATTCATTCTACTTCCTAACATTCAAATGTAAATACCATTTCTGCAATTTACTGATCTATGCATGCATCCATCCATCCTATTCAAAACTTTCAATCCTTTTCATCCCAAATTTACCTTGACAGATATTGCTTTTCTTGTTAAAACTTACAGTCCCATGAATTGATACTACTTCCTTACATTCAAATTTTTTGCAAATTGTTTGTTTGGTATCTCAATTCAAATTCAGATATTGTACTTTAATGCCTTTCTACATTCAATTCTGAATGGCACACAGACCTGTTTAGTGCAGCTGGCATGTTGATCGTTGCATTCTCTCATTTTTAAACGTGTTCTGTATGAATGTGTGTACGGTGCATACATGTTTAAGTGTTTTGTTGTGTGCTGTGCTTGTTTGGAACTGAGAACTGAGAGGAAAACAGGAATATGTCTCACACATTTTGAAAACGACTGACAAAACGGTTTGTGTGCCTTGACAAACTGCAGGCGGTCACTGCAGCAGGAGAGTGAGGTGTGTTTGCGCAGAAGAAAGAAACGACTGATCAGCGAGTGTTTGCATAATTCTGTGAGGAATCCACTCTCTCTGAAGTATGTCACTGCACAGGAGAGTACAGGAGCTCAACAAAGAGGAGAGGAAAGAAGTTCAAGGGAGATGAGAGAGGAGAGAAGAAGATGGAAGATCAACTTATAGCTGAGGAGAGGAGATCAAAGGAACAGTGTTGGGAAGTAACTGACTAAAAGCACTACTAACTTTGTTCAAAAATATCTACTTCTTTTTTACATTTTGAAAGAAGTCTTGTATTCTCATTCTGCATTTATTTGATCAAAAATACAGTAAAAGTTGCAATACTTTGAAATACTGTTTAGTACTTGGAAAGTAATGTTATTTTTAGTCCGGTGATCCTGTATTGCTCTTCTCTCCATTTCATCTCACTAATGCTACAGTGGGCGGGGCCAAAGATGTGATGATGTAGAAGTAGGCGTTGATCTGATTCTGCAGAGGCGGGCTTTCGTCGCACTATTACGTCATAAAGTGACAAAATCTGAAACAAGACATTTTCTGATCTTGGTTTCAATAAAAGCTGTTTTTGGACTAACGAGGCAGTTTTGAGTTCTGAAACTCACAGGATGTTTTTATAGTACAGTGACCTCTTACATGTCAAAACATTAAGGAAAATTTGAATTCTCAATTCATGACAGCCTTAAAACAAAATGTAAGAAATTTAATATGAAACATGGGGGGCGGGGGTGATGAATTACTGCATCAGTGCGGCGTGGCATGGAGACTATCAGCCTGTGGCACTGCTCAGGTGTAATGGAAGCCCAGGTTGCTTTGATAGTGGCCTTCAGCTCATCTGCATTGTTGGGTCTGGTGTCTCTCATCTTCCTCTTGACAATACCCCATAGATTCTCTATGGGGTTCAGGTCTGGTGAGTTTGCTGGCCAGTCAAGCACAGTAACACCATGGTCATTAAACCAGCTTTTGGTGCTTTTGGCAGTGTGGGCAGGTGTCAAATCCTGCTGGAAAATGAAATCAGCATCTCCATAAAGCTTGTCAGCAGAAGGAAGCATGAAGTGCTCTAA
>NW_015505779.1:203320-257839 GCF_001515645.1 Sinocyclocheilus grahami | reverse complement strand
ACACACACACACACACACACACACACACACATTTTATGTCAGGTTTTACTATCCTGGTGGGGACATTTGGTCCCCACAATGTAGCATAAACAAGTACACACACACACAGTTGTGTTTCCATGTTTTATGGGGACATTATAGGCATAATGGTTGTGTACATAATGTATTTTCTATCCCCTACACCAACCTTACACCTAAAGCTACCCCTCACAGCAAACTCTCTGCATTTTCAGATTTTCAAAAAACCTCATCCTGCATAACTTATAAGCTTGTTTCCTCATGGGGACCTAAAAATGTCACCACAAGGTCATACTTTACTGGTATTACTAGCCTTCTGGGGACATTTGGTCCCCATAATGTGATAAATACCAGGTAAACACACACAATGGCATCAGGGAGAGGCTGATGTTGTGTGAGTGTATAAACTGCCTCAGGTGACCAACAAATAGCAGTGAAGGAGAAATTAAAGAGGACAGAGTGTCTGCTCCCCCCCACACTAATACACACACACACACACACACAGAAAGGAATGTCACACAACACACAATGCAGCTTTATTCTTTCATGGAGAAAGTCTGAGATGCCACCAAGAGAGTAAAACCAAAAGTCTGTCTATCCATCCATTAAACTTCAATTTTTTTTTCAATGAACTTTTTCAAAGAACATCCCAAGTTTCTCTTGCTTTTCTAGTTAAAACTTAGGCACTTGAATTCATTCTACTTCCTAACATTCAAATGTAAATACCATTTCTGCAATTTACTGATCTATGCATGCATCCATCCATCCTATTCAAAACTTTCAATCCTTTTCATCCCAAATTTACCTTGACAGATATTGCTTTTCTTGTTAAAACTTACAGTCCCATGAATTGATACTACTTCCTTACATTCAAATTTTTTGCAAATTGTTTGTTTGGTATCTCAATTCAAATTCAGATATTGTACTTTAATGCCTTTCTACATTCAATTCTGAATGGCACACAGACCTGTTTAGTGCAGCTGGCATGTTGATCGTTGCATTCTCTCATTTTTAAACGTGTTCTGTATGAATGTGTGTACGGTGCATACATGTTTAAGTGTTTTGTTGTGTGCTGTGCTTGTTTGGAACTGAGAACTGAGAGGAAAACAGGAATATGTCTCACACATTTTGAAAACGACTGACAAAACGGTTTGTGTGCCTTGACAAACTGCAGGCGGTCACTGCAGCAGGAGAGTGAGGTGTGTTTGCGCAGAAGAAAGAAACGACTGATCAGCGAGTGTTTGCATAATTCTGTGAGGAATCCACTCTCTCTGAAGTATGTCACTGCACAGGAGAGTACAGGAGATCAACAAAGAGGAGAGGAAAGAAGTTCAAGGGAGATGAGAGAGGAGAGAAGAAGATGGAAGATCAACTTATAGCTGAGGAGAGGAGATCAAAGGAACAGTGTTGGGAAGTAACTGACTAAAAGCACTACTAACTTTGTTCAAAAATATCTACTTCTTTTTTACATTTTGAAAGAAGTCTTGTATTCTCATTCTGCATTTATTTGATCAAAAATACAGTAAAAGTTGCAATACTTTGAAATACTGTTTATTACTTGGAAAGTAATGTTATTTTTAGTCCGGTGATCCTGTATTGCTCTTCTCTCCATTTCATCTCACTAACGCTACAGTGGGCGGGGCCAAAGATGTGATGATGTAGAAGTAGGCGTTGATCTGATTCTGCAGAGGCGGGCTTTCGTCGCACTATTACGTCATAAAGTGACAAAATCTGAAACAAGACATTTTCTGATCTTGGTTTCAATAAAAGCTGTTTTTGGACTAACGAGGCAGTTTTGAGTTCTGAAACTCACAGGATGTTTTTATAGTACAGTGACCTCTTACATGTCAAAACATTAAGGAAAATTTGAATTCTCAATTCATGACAGCCTTAAAACAAAATGTAAGAAATTTAATATGAAACATGGGGGGCGGGGGTGATGAATTACTGCATCAGTGCGGCGTGGCATGGAGACTATCAGCCTGTGGCACTGCTCAGGTGTAATGGAAGCCCAGGTTGCTTTGATAGTGGCCTTCAGCTCATCTGCATTGTTGGGTCTGGTGTCTCTCATCTTCCTCTTGACAATACCCCATAGATTCTCTATGGGGTTCAGGTCTGGTGAGTTTGCTGGCCAGTCAAGCACAGTAACACCATGGTCATTAAACCAGCTTTTGGTGCTTTTGGCAGTGTGGGCAGGTGTCAAATCCTGCTGGAAAATGAAATCAGCATCTCCATAAAGCTTGTCAGCAGAAGGAAGCATGAAGTGCTCTAATTACGATGCAGTAATTCATGCAAAAGGAGCCCCTACCAAGTATTGAGTACATGTACAGTAAATGAACATACTTTCCAGAAGGCCAACAATTCACTAAAAATGTTTTTTTTATTGGTCTTATGAAGTATTCTAATTTGTTGAGATAGTGAATTGGTGGGTTTTTGTTAAATGTGAGCCAAAATCATCCCAATTAAAAGAACCAAAGACTTAAACTACTTCAGTCTGTGTGCATTGAATTTATTTAATACACGAGTTTCACAATTTGAGTTGAATTACTGAAATAAATGAACTTTTCCACAACATTCTAATTTATTGAGATGCACCTGTATAGTTTGTCTTCCATTTCAATGGCATGTTTTGTTGTTTTCCTCTCCTCCTGTTGTGATATGGCATGGCAAGCCAAATCAAAGATCATCACAGGGCAACTTTGGCCGCAGGCCCTGGTTTGGAAATCTTTGCTCTAGAGGATCTAGAAAACCTGAGAAGCTGGAGACTTGTGTAAAAGTCTTTTCAATCTTATTTTTGTCTAGGAGAAACAATTGAGATTTTAAAGAGGAGACCTCTTTTGTTATTGTTATTTCCTATAAGGGAGGCTGAAACGACGTTCTCTAGTGTACATAAATCATTCATAAAAATGTATCTAAAGCTCTGCTGGTTGTGTTAAGAGATGCCAGAATGCAAGGACACTGATAAGACATATGCAGTGAATACATGGCAGCTTATTTTCTTTTACACAGAGCAGAAATAACGGATTTGTCAGGAAACATTGTGAAGAATTGCTTATTGAAACATTCTGAACTTCTTATTAATTTACCCAATGCAGTTGTTTCCATTTTGGTATTTAAATAATACAACTTGAACTGTTGTATTGAAGATCAGTGCCGCTGTGATTTGGCCGTAGGCATGAGGCTGCAGGCTTTTATACACCAGTTCAATTTGTGAGTTAATATCAAGTAACTTGCATCTTAGAAACACTATGGGCAGTTCATTTTCCTCTGGCAATGAAAATAGTTGCAAAAGAAGCCAAAGCAGAATCACCTATTGTGTTGTAGAGCATCGCAGAGACTGACAGTCTGTCTGGAATACATCAAACCGGAGTGATGCAGACAGTGAATCGTGCCAGTGCACTCCTACAACCGAGGTTGTGCAAAATTCAGAATCTAAAAATTGGCTCCCTTTCTAATCAGGAATGTGAATTTAAATTGAATTGGCAACAACACACACAAGGCTGAAATGGAAGTTGAATTTGTGAAAAATATGAATACGAATTAATTTTGATGAATTTAATCAAATGTGGTAAATATTTTATATCTGTCTGTCTGTCTGTCTGTCTGTCTGTCTGTCATCTTTCTGTCTGTCTGTCTGTCTGTCTATCTATTGTTCGTTTATTTGTTTTGTCATCCATTCTATCGTTCTGCATTCCATTTGTTCTATCTATTGTTCACTCTATATTAGCCTGTCGTTTGATTTATCTATCAATCATTCATTTCTTTGAATTTCAAATAATTTTTATTGTACTTCCTTTAAATTGCAGATTTATGTCTTGTTTGCCACCACAGTTTAAATTCAGCAATTCAGTTGAAATTGAAAATGGCATTTTAATTTAATTCTGAATGGCAAACAGCCCTGTTTAGAATGTTGCTCGTCCAATTGGATTAGAAAACCAGAACTGCTGCATAATAATCCAGGAAATGTTTGAAATGTTCCATGACTTTTCCCCTCAAAAATGAGAAAATGTGTTCAGCAGAGGGTTATGATGAATTTGTGCTTGCAATGAAAAAGGCTGAAGAATTAAGTTCTCTGCACACATCGCCGAGAAGCAGACACAGTGTGGTGTCTAAAGCTCCGCTGGTTGTGTTATTTCAGCGTTTCATGCTCTCCACTGGCTTGTATCTAAGTTCCTGTCTTCTGTGCAGTTGTGTGAAATCATTGCTGCTTTGTGTGGATACTTGTGGGCATTTGTCAACATGCAGTACAATGAGAGATTATTTCTCTGTCCTATTGCTCCCTCCCCCTCTGTATTTGTGTATTAGTATCTCATCTCTCTTCCCATCTGTCTCTGTCTCTCTCTCTCACTGTCTGGCCTCGGTCCTGCTCCTCAATTGGCTTAGAGGTGCGTAATCATCCTCTGACGCTCCTGCTGTCGCAGTCTCTCCCCGGCCAGACTGATCCCGGGATCGGTAAATACCCCCCGCAGAACGTGAACCGTTTGTCTTCGTTAAACGTGGGCTGGTTCTCGCTCGAGGAGCATGCGTCAGGAGCCGTGCCTTCTGAAGATTATCCACTTGAGCTAGCAGTCTGCATCTCACTGAACCATTAACAAATCACACTAATTCAAAGCTTGATGAACACTAATTTCAGCGTGGTCATGTGCGGATTCATGCCGTTTGGCATTGAGCTAAATCCAGTACTGGATAAATGCATCCATTCATTAAACACCCACTATATTCTAACGAAGCCAGACTTCTAAGTGTCAGCGTAACATCTGGTCCACATTATTCTGGACAACAACCGCACCATTAGATAGGAAAAAGCTGTCTGACTGAAATGTAAACTGCAGTTTGCATGTCACAGTTTTTTTTCTGTGATGTTTAGGGATTGGGAAACATGGCATGTAAAGGATAATAGTGATGCTGATGTTAAACTATCTCCCTTATTAAGACTAAGTGAATGGGCATGCAATTGAATTGATTATTATTTGTGACCCTGGAGCACAAAAGCAGTCTTAAGTCGCAAAAGACCAAAAATACATTGTATGGGTCACAATTATAGATTTCTCTTTTATGCCAAAATCATTAGGATATTAAGTAAAGATCATGTTCCATGAAGATATTTAGTAAATTTCCTACCGTAAATATATCAAAACTTAATGTGTGATTAGTAATATGCATTGCTAAGAACTTCATTTGCACAACTTTAAAGATGATTTTCTCAATATTTAGATTTTTTTGCACCCTCAGATTCCAGATTTTCTAATAGTTGTATCTCAGCCAAATATTGTCCTCTTATCCTAACAAACCATACATCAATGGAAAGCTCATTTATTCAACTTTCAGATGATGTGTAAATCTCAATTTCGAAAAATAGACACTTATGACTGGTTTTGTGGTCCAGGGTCACATTTATTGTCTAGTGTATAGTTTGGTGTCTGTAACTTTTAAGGTTTTTGAAAAGGTTTTTGCATTTATTTGATAAAAAAATACAGTAATACTGTGAAATAATATTACAATGTAAAATAACTATTTTATATTTTGTTTTAAAATGTAATTTATTCCTCTGATGGCAAAGCTGCATTTTTGAGATTTGGTCCTCAAGAGACCTTTCTTTTTTGTTTGTTGAAAACAGTTGTGCTGTTTCATATTTCTGTGGGAAATATAAATATATATTTTTTTATTTCAGGATTCTTTGGTAGATATGAGAATTTTTCAAAGCATTTATTTGAAATGAATACCTTTTAAGTATTTAAGGTCACTTTTGCATTCTTCCTGAATAAAATTAATTGTCTCTTCAAAAACCCACATTTTTTGAATGGTAGTGTATTTATATTGTGAATACATACAGCCCCCTTTAAAAAGTTTGTAAACCCAACCCAACCCAAAAAAAGTAGAGTTTTGGACAATATCAGCATAAGTCCTTATCCTATTATGATGAAGCATTTATTTGAAATGAATACCTTTTAAGTATTTAAGGTCACTTTTGCATTCTTCCTGAATAAAATTAATTGTCTCTTCAAAAACCCCAAATTTTTTGAATGGTAGTGTATTTATATTGTGAATACATACAGCCCCCTTTAAAAAGTTTGTAAACCCAACCCAACCCAAAAAAAGTAGAGTTTTGGACAATATCAGCATAAGTCCTTATCCTATTATGATGACTTTGCAATGATAAGCAACAAGATAATCTAGAAAAAAAGAAAATCATTATTACTGGTTTCCTTGATGTATGGCAAGAAATGATTTATGCTGAAATGTCCAAAACTTGGGGTGTTTCCAAAGTTGTAAAAGCCACTGTTTTTGCTCTACACATCTCCAATGACAATCTCTCTTCCGGGACCTGACTTGATTTCCCCATCATATTGTTAAAGTGCTTTGCACTAGGACTCTGGAACGAGCGTAAAGCCATGCAGCCAATCAGGTCGGAGCTTGCTGTTTCGAGAAATCTCTTTCCATTTTGCTTGCCGAAGGCATGAGAGACTGAGAATGGTCCATGGGCGTGTCGTCTGAGCTTGAGAGCACTTCTCAGAGGTCTGCATTATGTAAAACTGACAGAAACATAAAAGCAGACCGATGCTTTAATTCACAGTTCCACTTTAAAAGCTGAAAGCATAAGTTCACCATTCCTAGCAAGACGAGAGATGATCTGAAAAGCAACTCTGCCATTTGACTGCACCAAATGACTTTGCAGGCAAAAAAACCCTCAAATCCATGAATAGACATTACAGAGCGAAAGTGCTGCCTGCTCGAACGTTATCCTGACACTTCAAAGGAACCAATCAGAGCCCAATCCGTTCAATTCCACCGCGAGATTGCCTCGCTTCCCAGCTGTCATCACGAAACACGCAATGACAAGAATGAAGAGTCCGGAATCTTGTTGTGTTTATTTGTGCTTTATAAGTAAATGAACGAAAAATAAATGATACTGTTGTGTCGTATGTGTCCTTCTCTCTTGCTTCTTCTGCGTCTCCTCTTAACATGTATCCATTTCAGTTCTCTTCTATCCTCGTAACCGCTCCCTCGCTCTCCCCCCGTCCTCTTCTTGATCTGCTTCTCAAGGGTCCTGTTCTAATTCAGCCCTTTTCCTTCAACCTACTTTTCTGCGTTCTAATCCCTCTCTTCTCTGGGTACGTGCGTAGGACACGTTAAGGCCTCTCGCTCCTCTCTTCTCCTCTGTGTTGATCTCTTATTCTCTCCCTTGATCTCCTTTCTTCTTCTCCTCCTACAGTATGTTGATCTCCTCGGGTCTCCTTTGTGTTGTTGATCTCTTCTCTCGTTCATTGATCTCCTCTCTCTTTCACTCCTCTCCTCTCTTCATCTACTTTCATCTGTGTTTATCTCCTTTAAACTCATCTTTGCTCCTCTGTTGATTTCCCAACACACTCTTACGGCAGTTCATAACAATTTTGGCAAATTCGTAGCACACTACAACTGCGAAAAATTTGCGAGTTCTTTTTGATTCCTCCCTTAAGTTTGACCAACATATCAACTCAGTGGTCAAGTCATGTTTTTTCCATCTTAAACTTGTCAAAAGTTAAATATGTTTTATCCTTTAAAGATCATGAAAGAGTCATACATGCTTTTGTTTGATCACGTTTGGACTACTGTAACTCCTTGTATATTGGACTACCCCAATCCTCCATGTCACGGCTTCAAATTGTCCAAAATGCCGCAGCCAGATTTTTAACAGGGGTTCATAAGCGAGAACGCGTTACTCCGATTTTAATGTCTCTGAATTGGTCGCCAGTGCGAGTTGAATTGAAACTTTTGTTGCTTGTTTTCAAGCCCTTAAATGGTCTAGCACCTTTTTATTGGTCAGATCTTGTAAATGTGAATACGTCAGCCAAATGTTTGAGATCCTGAGACATTATTACTCTGTAATAACCAAGATCAAGATTAATGTTGAAAGGTGTAGCCTATAGTCTCAGGCTATAGAACAGTCTTCCCTTATCTGTGAGATCTGCATCTTTTGTATATGACTTTAAATCTAAGTTACAGACTCATCTTTTTACCCTTGCATTAAATGCATTGTATTGGTCTCATTTTAATTTATATTTAGTGTATAATTTTTATTATTATTCCTTTCGTTCTATTTTGCTTTCCTCTTTTGTACAGCACAGTGGTCAACTCTTGTTGCGTTTATTTGTGCTTTATAAGTAAATGAACGAAAAATAAATGATACTGTTGTGTCGTATGTGTCCTTCTCTCTTGCTTCTTCTGCGTCTCCTCTTAACATGTATCCATTTCAGTTCTCTTCTATCCTCGTAACCGCTCCCTCGCTCTCCCCCCATCCTCTTCTTGATCTGCTTCTCAAGGGTCCTGTTCTAATTCAGCCCTTTTCCTTCAACCTACTTTTCTGCGTCCTAATCCCTCTCTTCTCTGGGTACGTGCGTAGGACACGTTAAGGCCTCTCGCTCCTCTCTTCTCCTCTGTGTTGATCTCTTATTCTCTCCCTTGATCTCCTTTCTTCTTCTCCTCCTACAGTATGTTGATCTCCTCGGGTCTCCTTTGTGTTGTTGATCTCTTCTCTCGTTCATTGATCTCCTCTCTCTTTCACTCCTCTCCTCTCTTCATCTACTTTCATCTGTGTTTATCTCCTTTAAACTCATCTTTGCTCCTCTGTTGATTTCCCAACACACTCTTACGGCAGTTCATAACAATTTTGGCAAATTCGTAGCACATTTGCATGATTGTCTCATTCATATGTTTTCGTGCAATTTGCTTATGTTCCATTGAGGTTTAGGGATGGGGCTCGGGTTGACCATCCTAATTGTATTTATTTTTTAAAGTCTTTTAAGTTTTCTCATGAGATCAGTTTGTGATTTTCTCTCTTGATCTCCTCTTATCTGTCTCATTTCTTCTTCCTTGACTCTTTTCCTGTATGTTGATCTCTTCTTTTCTCCCATCATCTTCTCCGCAGTGTTGGGGAAGCTACTTTGAAATTGCTTGTCAAGCTACAATCGCATCATGATTTGAAGTATTGTTAAGCAAATCAAATGCTTTGAAAATTTAGTTAGCTGTGCTACAAGCTACAAACAAAGGCGACAATATGTTTTTACAATTTCAGTCCAATGATTTCATTTAATCAGAGATTGAATGAATCTGTATGATGATGTGACGTGTTGCCAATATGGTATCCCATACTCGAAAGTTGCTCAAGAGCACCTCAGTTGTGGATATTGAAGGTAAAAGAGAGCACCAGTCATTCACATGCAGTATATTTCTCCTGCCAGTACCGAGACTCAAATCTGCAAACATCGGGTTACAAATCTGACTCCCTAACCATTACGCCACAACAGCCCCTAATGCATAGAGAGTCAAACTCAAACAGGTAAATTTATACTAATATATAACACAACTAGTTACAAGCAGTGTTGGGGAAAGTTACTTTTAAAAGTAATGCATTACAATATTGCGTTACTCCCTAAAAAAGTAACTAATTACATTACTTAGTTACTTTTTATGGAAAGTAATGAGTTACATTACTTTTGCGTTACTTTTTAAATATGATCAGGGCTTGATTGTTTTTAATATAAAAAGTTCTATTTATAGCAAATGTAAAAGCCCTTTCACACCAAAAAGTGTAATGAATAAACCTCAGGCTGAAGCAAAAGTAAACTCACGTCTGTACAGTAGAACGCAGGAGAAGAAACACTCTTCAGCAATAAAAAAAAAACAATGAAGCATAATTGTTTCAAAAGTCAAGTTTGCTTATTAGTACGGTTGAACTGGATCATCAAAGGTCAGAAGCAAAGACATTGGTTAATAAAATGGGATTAGATACATTTGTGTTATTTAACATTTAATTATTGCAGGTTTGCGTCATATTCTGAGTTTTATTTCATTTTGATGAATACTAAATCTGTTTTTTGTGAGTGGGATGAATTAATGCACATTCACATTTAGTCTAGAACTACAGTAACATCATGTTCACACAGTGCACACAACGGTAATCAGATTACGTAACATACGTTACTTATAATGTGTTACCCCCAACACTGGTTACAATGCTGTTCAAAAGTATAGGTTCAGTAAGATTTTTAAAGAAATAATTGAATGCATGCTTTAGCTTTGCCATCTAGAGATGTGCATCTCCATATCTGAGGCCAATGCGATATGCATCTTGATGCATAGCCAATTATACGATACATTAAAGATACATATGAAGCAGCTACAGATGTGATGAGATACGATTCACCCCATTAGGATGCGGTGCAATCCGATTTCAATTCAACACAATGTGATTCAATGCTATACGATGCAATGGAAAAAATATGACGCTATGCAATTCAATGTGGTACAGATTTAAAACTTTGGTCACAAACTATCGGTCACTTTCTAAATAATAAATGTATAGCACATCTACTAATAATTATATGTTAAAAAATAGTTTTTACAGATGTAAATATGTTAGAAACAATGCATCATGATACAAATGCCAACTTGTATCCGATGCGCACATTTTTTAAAATAGATGCATCGTATTGTTAACTTTTATGCCGATGCACCGATGCGAATCTCTCTTAAAACCATTCACTGCTGTTTATGCATCGGTAAATCAAGCCAGTGACTAAACGGTCAACTACACATTGTTTCTCTTAGTAGCGTGAAAATAATCAGTTATTTAAATTGTGATTAAATTATATAAAGCAAGCATTTAAAGGCAGATCACTGCATTAATGCACTCAACAGTCTGTCATCGGCTACAATGGACCTTTCATGCAAGCAGATCTAAATATAATGCTATAATCAACACCCTCCATGATTAGTTAAGCTCATACGCTGTAACAGTAAAAAACATAGTAAAAGTTTTTGAGAGAACTCCACGCGTGATACTTATTTCATATTCAAAGATATCAATCACAGCCCCTTCAACTGAGCATTCGAATCAGAGGCCAAAAAAAAGAGAAGGTATTTAGTATTTCTAAATTATGACAATTTTTGATGTAAAATCATACTGACATTATAAGTACACATCAGGAAACATTATCAAATAATAAACAAAAAAATGCAGTTCATGACCCCTTTAATTATTTAAAAAATGCAATACATTTTAATATAATATAGTTGGATATAATGCAACATTTATTTTTGGTCCACGTTTGGCCCCTCATGTTAAAGAGTTTGGGCACCTCTGCTCTTGAGTCTACTGTACAAAATGTCTCAATACTGTCTCAAATGGCTGAGATTTGTCAAGACACCAAAGTCTGCCATCATAAGATTTCCAAACTTTCTCATCATTGTCTAATTTATTTTCTTTCCTCTGCCTGGCTGACAGTAACAGCTGAAGCACTTAATCAACGTTTTTTAAATGCTTTAACTAAAGCTTCTGTAGGTTGCAGCCAATTGAGCTCGCCGCGAGTGTTGACCGAAACAAAAGCATAAAAAAGGGAGCAAGCTGGCACTAGACAGGAGGCTGCTTGCCAGCGACAGACAGATTGTGCCATTTCAAAAGGTTATGGCAGACTGCGAGGCACTTACGTTGGGAGACAGACGGAAAATTGCGAAGCTACAAACACACTCGTGTATATGCACACACGCATTACACACATGGGAAAAGTGCAACTGGTGCCTGCTCGGACCCTTTACAGTTCAGTTTCTTGCTTCTCTCTGTCTCTTCGGCTTGGCAGGACCCTCCCTGCATGGTCCCCAATGGGCCGATGATTGTCCTGACCTTCAGTTCAGTTTAGAGATAGACAGAGCGGCCGCATCAGGAAAGGGCGGGGGCTCTGAAAGTGATGGAACGCAATGTTGAGAAAGTCAAACTGGGAGAGTAAGATATCAGAGGAACGACATTAAACAACAACCACAGAGGGAGAGTGAGTGAGGGAGATCAGATGAGGCCCTGGAGCACAAAACCAGTCATAAGTAGCATGTGTACAAATTTGTAGCAATAGCCAACAATACATTGTATGGGTCAAAATGATTGATTTTTCTTTTATGCCAAAAATCATTAGGATATTAAGTAAAGATCATGTTCCATGAAGATATTTAGTAAATGTCCTACTGTAAATATATCAAAACTTAATTTTTGATTAGTCATATGCATTGCTAAGAACTTCATTTGAACAACTTTAAAGATGATTTTCACAATATTTAGATTTTTTTTTGCACCCTCAGATTCCAGATTTTCAAATAGTTGTATCTCAGCCAAATATTGTCCTCCTATCCTAACAAACCATACATCAATGGAAAGCTTATTTATTCAGCCTTCAGATGATGCATATATATATTTTTAAATGACCCTTATGACTGGTTTTGTGGTCACAAATGAGAAAAATCACAAAATAAATGTGAAACGTGATAAAACGAGCAGACTGGACAGAAACGATCGTCAAAAATGCTCGTGTTTGCAGGGCACACTTCTTATCAGAAAAGGTTCAATAAAATATGGTCTTTTGTTGTTATGGGCTCGTCTACAGATTTCTTGCCATATGTCTATGTTTCTTGCACCTCACGACTATGTCGTATTATGTTTTTCTACACAGAGGACCAGATTTGATTCTTCAGACTGAAACTACAAATTGCTAAACCTCACTAACAGAAGTTATGGGTGAATTAAATTGAATGGGATCTAGTAAATTATTGCATTTTGAATTATATTAATATGAATATGAACAGAATTATATGAATTTTTAACTTCATGACTTGCATCCTGGGATGCATTTAAACAGCATTAAAAGAGTTCTTAAACAGTATTGAAAGAGTTACCATGCTGGACACTTGTTGACTTATTATGTCATTATAAAGCAACTCAATGTTCCTTCGTTACTAGTTCTAAAGTGACGTTTTCGAATTAGTAACAGAGGCTTGGGCTCAGCCGTTTTTGTAGGGTCTGTTTGTATTTGCCTTCTAAGCTAATTTCAAGCATTTAAGCATGAGTGTTTATATCAAAGCGTCTAATAAAATAATGAGAAACATGTACTTGGTCAAGTGTGTCCAAGCCACTGGCAGTGCATGAACCTTTTATCATTATACCTGGACAAGAGTGTGTCATCCTTGAAGTCCCATCATCTGGTCTCAAGTTAATAAAAGTGAAGTGTCTGTGAGGAGAAAAAAAAAAGAGCAGCGAGGGAAATGGAGAGAGGAGAGATAGATAAAGCATGCTCTTTCTTGCTGAACGGAGAAGGATCACAGAGGAAGAGAGCAGGGGGACATCAGAGTAAGAGAGAGAGGGAGAGAGACAGAGAAGAAACAAGGAGAGAGGAAGAGGGGGAGGAGAGATGGAGAAGAGAGTACTCAGGGAGTAAAATGACTAATGGTCGACACAGTGCCTGTGTTAAACAGTCCTGGATACATTTAACCTTGACCCTGCAGTTGGTCTAGTGGTTATTGCTTTAGATAAAAGTATCGCTGAAACTGAATATGATCATTTATGAGCAACATATAAGTCATGGCTGCATGTTACCGTGTGACGCTACACACTATAGGCAATCTCATGACATGCTATGTCTATCTATACAGGAAATAATGCATAAAACATGATGCTGAGATAATACATAATTGATTAAATAATCATAAACATTTTTTTTTTACCAGAATTAACATTTCCATGTTGCAACTGTCATTTTGCTCTGATAGATGGATTGAAAGAGTGATAGATAGATAAACCGCTAGGAAGAACATTAGAATAATAATAGAATGATAGGTGGATGGATAGAAAGACAGAATTTTAGGAAAAGAGCAATAGGTAGAATGATGGATGGATGGATGGATGAATGGATGGACTGATTAATAGACAGACAGATAGATAGAGAAAGAGACAGATTGATGGATCGAACAACATACAGTAGGAAAGAAAGATCGAATGATAGATAGAACCATAGATAGATACAGTAGATAGAACGATAGATAGATAGATAATTTTCATCATTCTTCAAGAAGTCCACCTACAGAAGTCTTCCTCAGCTATCTCTGCACATTAAACTGGGATGGGAGACATTTATTTTGACATTTAACAAAAGTACACACATCAGCTTTAAAAGAATGTCTATTTACAACACTAAGTACTCGAAGTTTGTTTTCTAAAGCAGATCCAAAAAGCTTAAAAGAGTGTCACTGTTGACGAAGCAGAACATAACAGCGCACGATTCATTAAGCAGTGCTAAATTCTTTAAGGCAATGCACTTGGGAAACTCGCTGCAAAATGCTCGAATAAGTATTTCACACAGCAAACGTTTCTATAAACACGCGCTCCAGATCTTGTGTATTCTGGAAAGGTTGTAGTGTTTAAATGTCACAGACATGAGGTGGCATTCTGTGAGCCGAGCCAAAGGAAGATCCAGGCCAGAATGCACGGGGAAACTAAAAGCACGGCTTGGTCTCAAAACGACAACGAAGCAAGGACACATCGTTTGGTCAATAAGACGTCAGATCACTGAGCTCAGGAAGAGAAAAACAGTAGCCAACAACTACCGACCGTTCGGCTCGACTGTGCTGGCTGGAGAGATCTTGCAGACTATTTGGGCACCGGCCAGGACTTTAATGAAGCTACGCTTCCCCAGTGATTATGTGCGGCCCTTATTGTTAATGAGCCTATTCATAAGACTGGAGTTTTAAAAAACGGCAGATCCAGCATCATGCGGTCACGCTGCACTGGTCTAACTTACGCAACCCTAGCTCATGAGTTATACCATCTTTGGTTACTTTTTATCTGCTGGCATTAGTGGTTCTATCATATGACATGCAGCAAGTTATTGCATCATCACATATACTGCATAAAACATCAGCAAGCGCGACCAAATCACACACGCAGTTAAACCCGCTCCAAACCATGCCTAGTTATTAACTGCTCATCTTGCTCGGTGCACGCTGTTTGCTTTCATACTGGATTCAATGCAAATGTACATAGAGAAGAAGAAGAGTCAACATCCATCAAAGGACAGCGACTGCACTCACTCTAATCTTGGATTTCTATTTCTGCTTGAGGACCTGCTCTCATTAGGCGCCGTGCTGCACGCTGAGGGAAGCGTCTTTTGATTGAAAGTAGTCTGTACCTAAAGAACTATGTGCCTGGAAAGTAGCACAGGAGATAACAAAGAATCACACACACTTTATATTCCAACACACACTCACATGCACGTATAAAAGTGCGCACATAATCAGGAGCATAGGAATGATCTGAAAAGTGCAGGAGAATGATCTCAAAAGCTTGGCTCATGAATATTAATAAGGTGAAGTTTGGCCAGGTAAGTGGCCGCTAGCCATAATGGGATATGATTATTTGTATGTTTGGTCAGCCCATTGAGGCATCTGCTCAATGTTAAAGAAATACTTCACACAAGAATTACGTATATTGATCATAATATTTAAAGAGTTCAGGATTGGAATTAAACTGAATTTTAGGTCAGCTATGTAAAACAATGACTTTAAAGAAACAGTTCACCCAAAAATGAATTAATAAATAAATAAATGTGCTCACCCTCAGGCCATCCAAAGATTAGGATGAGTTTGTTTCTTCATCAGATTTGTAGAAATGTAGCATTGTATCAGTGTCTCAGCAATGGATGCTCTGCAGTGAATGGGTGCCGTCAGAATGAGAGTCCAAACAGCTGATAAAAACATCACAATAATCCACACCACTCCAGTCCATCATGTGTCATGTTTTAAAGTGAAACGCTGCATGTTAGTATTAAACTAATCCATCTTTAAGATATTTTAACTTCAAATCGTTGCTTCTGATGAGTCCTCTATCCATAATATTGCTTTCTTTAATTGACTAGTCAAGCCAGGAGAGAAATATGCACAGATCAACCACGTTTACAAGTGAAAACGGTCCAAAACAGTTCAAAACAAATGTGTCGGTATGGTTTTGATGTAAGAGACAAGAGGGGAGGGACTTTTTCACTGGAGTAAGTGTTATTATGGATTTTGGACTTGTATTTTGGGCAGAAGTGAAGGTTTAAAGGGGTCATATGATGTTGTTAAAAAGAGCATTATTTGGTGTATTTGGTGTAATGAAATGTGTTTATGCGGTTTAAGGTTAAAAAAACACATTATTTTCCACATACTGTACATTATTGTTGCTCCTCTATGCCCCGCCTTTCTGAAACACGTCGATTTTTACAAAGCTCATCGGTCTGAAAAGCGAGGTGTGCTGTGATTGGCCAGCTATCCAGTGCGTTGTGATTGGCCGAATACCTCAAGTATGTGACGAAAATGTTACGCCCCTCACCATACTGTGATGCCGTGTTCCGGAGCGATGAGACAAAACCATGAAAAGCCATTATAAACGAGGCATTTGTTGCATCCAGTGGGGACAGAATAACACATATCTCCAAATCTGATGAAGAAACAAACTCACCTACATCTTGGATGATTACACCTGAGGGTGAGTACATTTTTCACAATTTATTTAATTTATTTATTTTTGTGTGTGTGTTTTGGGTGTGGGCGAACTATCCCTTTAATGTCGCCTTTTTAAGCAGCTGGCTAAATATTCTGTTTTATCCCAATCGTAAACTCTTAAAATATAATGACTTTGCAAACATATGTAAATTATACATTTAGATTCAGTTAAATCATAATTGACATAATAAATGTATGTCAATCAATCAAATATAAAATACGACTATAAACATAAAATACATTATAAATTACATATGAAAGGCTGCATATTGATAGCCTAAATCAACACATAAATAGCTATTAATTAACATGAACAAACAGCTAATCCTGGCTAGGCAGCAGCAAATAGCACATTAATTTAATTATTTAGTATGGTAGACAAGTGGTGGTAGGCAATACAGGCAGACAGAATATATTATATTTCAATTATACAAAATAAAGACACAATTATGCTAATGATGTCATCTAAAATGTAATTTCTCTCTTTAATTTTGACTATCCTCATTTCATTCTGTTTTTTTCCTTAGGTCTGTCCTCTCTCTCTCTCTCTCTCTCTCTCTCTCTCCTTCCTACAGTCTGCCCATACTAAATGAATGTGATGACTCACTCTGTTTCTACCTCTTGGCATTGGGTATTAAAACAGATTTGAAAAACAATGAATTAAAAACATTTACGCGAGAGTGCAAAGACCAAGGACAGCTGTATCTATCAAGCTTTCAAAACCCCAAAGAATGACTCTCTTGAGCACAATACAAAGATGCTCGTAGTGGTTTTCGGCTATACGTTTTTTTCCAACCAAAGCTTTTTAGCTCTTTCTGAATCTATTAGACTGTGTAAACATGACACAGTATCCACAACCATTTCTGAGTGAAACATGAGTGAGGAGGAAGAAAGAAATGTGGTGGGACTTGCATTTCATGGCAGAATGCAGCAAGCCGTGAGTGGGAGTTTACATGCTTTCTCTTACTCTGAAACTTTGCTGCCACCTAATTAAACACATGAGGAAGCTTTCTCAAAGCTGAAGGTCAAGTTCCTCCTCAAAAGCATCGTGACATGCCTTGTAACGGTTCTTTTTCAAACCTCTGCAACCTTTCAGTTAACCCCAAAATGAACATGTTGTTACAAACCTACATGACGTTCTATCTTCTGTTAAAACACTAAAGGAGGCATTTAATAGAAGGTTTGGCGTGCAAACTAAAATTGGATCGCATGGATTTTCATTTTATGGGCTAAAAAAAAAAACATCTTTTGTGAAAGTCAGACCGTTATGAAACAACATAAGCCTAATTGTGCAATATAAAATATGTGCAATAACCTTATATTTATTTGTTACCATGCTACATCCTAGTACATCCCTACATCTATCCCTATTCTATTTTATCTATAGGACACATTTTATTTTATTTTTCAATTTACTTTACTATTTTTTGTTTATTTATATATGGGTCGAAGACGTTAAGATGTCCGCATCAAAATAAATGTTTTTTTTACGTCCATATATAAAGCACATTAAATGTAAGTAAAGTGTCTACTTTTAACGTTTTGGAGAATAAAATCTCAAAATTTGGTTGAAAGAATGTAACACTGTCATTCAGTGTAACACAATATTTATGTAAAAATTCAAACAACATGCTTATTCTCACCTGTACATATTAAAATATATAAAAGAATAAGGGAGCATATACACTTTTATTGTGTTTTAAATGAGTAAAACATTCTTACTGACAAATGGGCAAAACCTAGGATTGTGGCATATTTTAGAAATGTAAAATTACAACTAATTAGTCTTTGGGGTGACAGTAATTAGTCTTTTAATGTGTCATAAATTTATTTTTGTTGTAAATATGCCTGACAAGATTGTTACACTGAATGACATTTTAGTGGCTCTCTTCTGTAAATCAGGGGAAAGTGTATGATATTTATTTTTTGCTCGGAAAAACAAAAACAAAATTGCAATTAAATTAAACAAAAAACTTTTATTTTTTTATTTTGGAAAAACAACAACAATTTAAAACAGAATTACACTTATTGTGTTTATGCTTAAACCCTTTTTCGTCTTTGACCCATATACAAATGTGTATTTTATTCACATCTTATTTTTTATTATCTGTGTGTTGTTGTAGTTGTTGTTGTCTGTGTGTACTGGAAGCTTGTGACACTAAAACACATGCCTTGTATGTGCAAACTTGGCAATAAAGCTCTTCTAAAGAAATTATGGCAATTTTCATTTTGGGTGATCTATGATTTACCAGCTACCAAATTGCATTAAAAAGTCTCTGCATGCTACTGTGCCTTAAAAACTACATGTAAATGTTATCGTCAAACCTCTCTGTACAGTATTTGCAGTTAAACATGCAGACACACTGACATGCTTGATCATTTAGTTTATATCTCATCCATAGAGTCTGTGTATTAGATCCATCCCCATTTACTGAGCCCCAATGTTTGGCTAATGGTGGGATAAATTATCTGAGTGAAAATCGACACACTAGTTTATTAAACACGGCGGTCAATTACAAACGGTCCTGATGTAGGAATCTAGCAGACGTGCTTTTCTAACAGCGCAAAATCAATGTGATTCAAAGCTAATTTAACTTTGCCGTCAACACGAGGTATTGCGAAATCATTGTTTTGTACAGATCTTTTAATGTGATAATCGGTTATCAGTGCATGGTTTATACTAATATTTATTGCAAACACAATTTTGATTCCACTTCTCTAAGTGAAGCACAAAATCTTTCCCCACACAGGTTGTCATGAAATCTAAAATTGAGTCAATACCAACTCCAGCAAAAATGTCACTATTTCTGACGACAGCAAAATTAATTTGCTATTGAACGCCCTCCTTCATGGAGTTAAATATTCTGAATATGAGAAATGATAAAATGAAACCATAGCCTTCAAGCGTTTCTCAATTAAATAAACATCGCTGCATATTTTTCAAGCAAGTACTCGAGTAAACAATCAGTGATAATGAACAATGAAACAAATTAAGAGCACTAAGTGTTTTTCTCGTTTTTATTGCCAATATTGTTGTTTAATTAATATTCTTATGATAAACAACAGCAGGTCTAGCAGGCAGCATTTGCACTGCAAGACCCACATATCTTCATTCTCTCAGCAAAAGTGACTTAACCAGTGTTTAACCTGCAAAGATACCATCTTGACCAAGTCATTTTTATTTAAAAATAAACGCTGTTCTTTTGAACGTTTTATTCATCAAAGAATCCTTAAAAAGGTTGACTGTACTTTTGATGTCTTTCCTGCCCATCATGATATTTGTGATTATATTTGACATTCAAAACCCTGATTCTCTGATGTTGGTTTAAGGAAATAATCACTTTAAGTGAGCCAAAATAAAATCAATTTTAAAACTCGGCCTGGAAAACGTTTCTCTCTCTCGACGTGAGACTTCGGCTTCACTCCTGCGATTCACTCTCAGCCAGTGGTTTTGATCCTGTGTAGGACTCGTCTATCTTGCATTTCTCTTTGTTCCTACTGCTGCGGATCCTTCGCTGTCATTTCACTTTCCTTCATTTAATACGGAGCTCTTTCTGTGCCTTATCTTGGTGTTTCTCCGGTTCTCCCTCCTTCCTCTGCATCATCAAATATCAGAAGCGGAGAAAAGGCTGTCTGACTTCAAACATGCACTCCCTATTCTTTATTCTGCTTTGCCCTGTCTCAGCTGCAAGACACGCTAGGTCCTTCGTTTCTTGACGAGAGCCTTCTCTGTCTTTCTTGCTTTCTTTCTCTCTCTTTTCGTTTGGCTCAGGGAGCATTTGATGTGATCATAGGCTGTTCTGTCTGCACATAATCTTATTACAGAATGAAAGTGAGAAACTCTGTCTATTATGCATGCAGACCATTTTGCTTGAACCATTTCGCTTGCCGGTACAGCGTGTCCTACGGATCTCTCAAACAAGACTAAATTATGACCGTGGACGGCATGTAAAGAACTAGCAATTATTTCTTCTTCCATTTCGGAAGCCTTTGATAAAACAGCTGAGTAAAAGAGCAGTCCACGTCAAACTAACAGCGAACATGTATCAGGATGTAACATCCACCCAAAATGACATTTAAAAAACCTGTTCTCCATTAAAAAGGCTGCAGGGGAGCAAGAAAGCTAAACCCCAAAATGAAAATGTTGTCATCATTTATTCACCCCATATGACTTACCATATTTCCAGGGAGAAATCC
Organism: Sinocyclocheilus grahami; assembly: GCF_001515645.1. Lineage (NCBI taxonomy): Eukaryota > Metazoa > Chordata > Actinopteri > Cypriniformes > Cyprinidae > Sinocyclocheilus > Sinocyclocheilus grahami. Next base: position 237,292 of record NW_015505779.1, on the reverse strand, counting down.
TGAAGACTAGAGCTCGGCATTTTTCTTCCTGGATAAATAACGAATGGGAAATCCAGTTTTCAAGCTCCAAATATGACAAAATATCATAAAGCTAGTCAGTATGACCTGTGCGCTGTTCCAAGTAGAGAAACAGATCACAAGTTGTGAGATAAGTATACATTTACAAGCCAAATGTTCTTTAAAGGTGGGGTAAGCGATTTCTGGTAGCCAATGTTGACATTTGAAATCACCAAAACAAACACGCCCCTATTTTGATAGCTCCGCCCCACACATATACGTACACAACCCAGGAAACGATTAGTTCTGTGAAACAAAGCAAAACCAATGTTACACCGTGTCTACATCGGACGCGAGTGGCGCTGCGCGACAAAATACTATAGAACTCATTATAATCAGTGATGCTGTCTCCACCATAGATATATATATATATATATATATACAGTATATACATATCTATGGTCTACACTGAATGCGGCGCGGCATGACACGACAAATCCCCGACAGAAAACTGCTGCTGCTTTCTATTCATGACGTATTGACACAAATTTCTAATGATTTTCAATGGTCGCTTTGTCGCGTCCAGTGTACTAGCAGACTTTAGCTGTTGCGGCGCAGACACGGTGTTACTCACCTATCGAGAAGAAACAAAGCAACCTCAGCGTCCGATCGCAGGCCTTCTGCTCCTTGAGTTCTCTCCAGCGCTGGAAAGCTGTTTCGATATTTACACGGGTCCTACTTCTTGCCTTAAGCCTTCTTTTGTTCCGCAGACGTTTTTCTCTTTTGATTTTATCCACCATCTCTATCTTTCTGTCGCTCGGCTTGCTAATGTGAGCACTGAACGCTCTCTCCTCCACATCAAGAGTAGACGCACCCCTTACTGCTGATTGGCTACAAGTTTGTTTTGTTACTGGCCCGAATCAGTTTTCTAAAGTGTTTTTGAAAAATCGCTTACCCCGCCTTTAAATCAGATCTTTAAACAAATCTTTTGATTCATCAGAGTATGTTCAGCTCGCTCCCTGGAGAAGGGAAGATTGTCAGTGAATAACAACATAAAGTTCAGTCTTCTTCCACACAAAGACATTGTATGTCTTCCAAAGACTTGGAATAAGGCACACAAGTCATATTTGACCTGTTATTATACTTTAATGCTGCTTTTTTTTAAAGCTTAAAAGCCTCAGTTTCCATTCACTGACTATGAAGTGCATACAGTAAACTACCATTCAAAACTTTGGGTCAGTACGTTTATTTTTTATTTTCTTTTACAGCGAGGATAAATTAAATTGATTAAAAGTGACAGAGCAAGGAAACAAGGAATTGAACGAATTTCTGATCATTTTATGGCGTTTTTTTTAAAGCTTAAAAGCCTCATTTTTTGGGAAAATGGGAAATTGATTGCAAATGCACGGAAAAGATGGACTAGCAGAGTCTTACAGGTTTCAAACAACATGAAGATGATCAAACGATGACACAATTTGTCTTATTTTGGGTGAACAAATCTTTAGGGTACTCACAGACATCGATTTGCAGCAACAAAGCAGTTTTCGGTGATATGAGTGACAGCAACCATTGGTAATGTACCACATTTGATCAGAATGCAACTAAAATTGTAGTATACCTCAGCTACTGATACAGTTGGATACTACAGTAGTGGGAATGCCTTCTGGCAACTCAAAGTCAGCGTGAACACCCCTTTAGATGGATCAAGATAGAGAGATGTTACCCCTCAGAGAGCGCTGAACTGCAGAGTTTTGGACTGATGCAACATCGCAAACTTTAGTGACATAGAGATGCGGTCACCTCAGAAGACCTGCAGAACGAGGCTCCGAGATCTGAGCGAGGAGTTGTGAGAGAACTTTTGCGCAGAGGCTTTTAAAACGCCGTCTGGTCCACCTCTTCTGCTGGAGGGGGAGCAGGTGGTTATGAAAGCGGCGTAAACCCTGTAATGCTAATCACCACCATGACCACGACTCCACTTCAAAAAGAGAGAGAAGGAGAGAGCAGCTTGGCTATCCTTGATACCGGGAAAGGACGAGCAGGGGGAGAGTAGCCTGCAGCTGGATTGTGCTAGAACAGAAAGAGCGAGAGGTTTATCGCCAGGGTTGCCAGGTTTGTGTAACAAAGACATCCCCAAAGGCAGTCTGTCAGAGGAGGCGAGGGAGGCCGGGGCATGTTCAAAAATGAAAGGGATAAAATGAACGGTCGCGTTAATCAATAGACCGATTTGTGCAAAGCTCAGACGGCTATAATGTTAAATTATTTTATTTTCTTTGATGCTGCGGCAGCCCAATTGAGCTTTAATCTCTGTCAAAGGAGGCTGACAGGATAAATACTCCTGCCGTTAGTAAACGAACCAATCAAAATGCGGATAAAAAAGTAAGAACTCAAAATACACCAGATATTTCAGATCTCCCTTCATTTGTAGGTGCATGTTCAAATATGTGGGGCGGGTATGATTTTTTAATGTTTTTGTCTCTTACGCTCATCAAGGCTGCATTTATTTGATAAAAAAACTGTAAAAACAGTAATCTCGTGAACATTTCTATTTCAATAACTTTTAAAATATAAATTATCTCTGTATTTTCAGCATCATTACTCCAGTCTTCAGTGTCACATGATCTTCAGAAATCAGTATAATATGCTGATTTGCTACTCAAGAAACATTTCTGATTATTATCAATGTTTTAAACAGTTGTGCCGCTTAATATTTTTGTGGAAACTGTGTTTTAAAATTCTTTGATGAATAGAAAGTTCAAAACAACAGCATTTATTTGAAATCTTTTGTGACATTATAAATGCCATTATTGTCACTGTTGATCATTTTAATACCCCTATTTTGTCTTTCAAAACATATCTTACTGACCCCAAACTTTTGAATGCTAGTGTAAGTAGTGAGCAATAAAAAAAATAATTAAAAAAAAGGTACATTCTCAACCAATAAAAAACCTAACCTGACCAAGTCAATATAATCATTGAAAGATCTACTGTATTATTTACAAAATAAGAAAATGCAATGCATGGGAAAATAGGGGGTTATTTGGGAAATTTAAATACATACAGCACCCTGCTGCTTTTAGCTGTAAGCCTATTACCCTTAATTGCCTTATTTCTGCTGACACACCAGCTCAGTTTCAAAACCAAGAGAGCTGCCTTTCTGTCTGCTGCTCCCTCATCAGATATCTCCCTTCTTCATGAAACCTTGGAACACTACATAGGTAGCAACTAACAGACTTCACTTAGAGTTAATTTTAATTGAGTTAGCATGTTGCTAACGACACAACACTCTAAGAAGCACAAAAATGCTTTGCACAAGTAAATATTGGCTACAGCACTACTAATTATGCTTAATTATATCGATTTTTTTTTAATCAATACATTTCAGTAGCCTACTGAATGAACATTCATGCATTGCCCTCTACATGCAATGCTGCCTCAGAAGGTAACTGAAAGAATGTTTTAGAATCTTTCCTATCTTTTAAAATAGTGTCAGAAGCGTCTATCGTGCCTTAAAATGCTGCTCTGTATAGGCATCTCATTAGTTTTTCTGTAAATCTGCTGTACTGCAATCATATCCACAGTTGTTATCATAAAAAATCTATCCATTTGACGAGTCTTAAAGGGGTCATATGATGCGATTTAAATTGTTCCTTTCTCTTTGGAGTGTTACAAGCTCTTGGTGCATAAAGAAGATCTGTAAAGTTGCAAAGACTAAAGTTTCAAACACAAAGATATTCTTTATAAAAGTTCAGAGTCAGCCACATCCCCCTAAAACGGCTCGTTCTAACATGCCCCCACATGTCTACATCACTATGTGGACAGATTTTCATAACGCCGCACAAATGTTCACGCAAAGAAAGAAGGCGTAACTTTTATTCTCGCTGTAGTATTGTTGTTGCCGCCTCCATGTCGTGAAGACGCTGTGTGCTTCGTTGTGAAAGCGAAACTACTTTGTTTGGTCTTCCAAAAGAGGACGATATCTGCTTCGTCATGCCTGGAGCTGATCTGTGCTGGTCGCTGAGGGAAAACTTTACCTTAGTGCTGTGGACCCGCCGGATCGGCTTTCAGCATTTTCATCGCTTCTTCGCCGGGACCGCCGTTCTCGGCCCCGCCGCCTCAGCTCACTCTTGTCCGGCTTCAGCTCACGCTAAGCCGCTGTGTTTTTCGTTTACGAGGACGATATCCGCTTCGTCATGCCTGGAGCTGATCTGTGCTGGTCGCTGAGGGAATACATCAACTTAGTGCTGTGGATCGCCGGCACATTTTACGGAGGACTGTTTACTGATCCTGGGAGAGTAACGTTAGACTAAAATGTCGGCAGTTCTGACTCACGTAAGTACATTTTCTTTTAGCATTTGCCACTGACGATTCAAACACGAGTTTTGAGCAGTGTAGAGTAGTGCTTGTTGTTTGTCATTTCTCCGATCACAAATGCAGACATGGTTTTATGTATGCAATGCAACGCGTAAAAAGACAGTATAAGTCATTATAATCAGTAATTATGTCCCCACTGGATGCAACAAATGCCTGGTTTATAATGGGTTTTCATGTTTTTGTCTCATTGCGCCGGGACACGGCATCACAGTATGGTGAGGGGCGTAACATTTCCGTCACACGCTTGAGGTATTCGGCCAATCACAACGCACTGGATAGCTGGCCAATCACAGCACACCTCGCTTTTCAGAACGATGAGCTTTGTAAAAATCGACGCGTTTCAGAAAGTCGGGGCATAGAGGAGAAACAATAATGTACAGTGTTTTTTTTTACTTTAAACAGCATAAACACATTTCATTACACCAAATACACAAAATAATGTTCTTTTTAGCAACATCATATGACCCCTTTAAAGTAAATACATAATGAAACCATGGTAACGGTTTAAATGTAGCATAATTGTGCTCTAAAACTGCAGACTTGGCAACCCTGTTTATCGCCATAATTTTAATTCACATCAAGTCAAAGCTGGAAGGCATTAGTACAGCTGGGCACAGACACCCACACAAACACTTTACAGCTAGACGCTGTGACAGTGAACACCTGTATACTGAATACACACACGGTGAACACAGTCATGGGGAGTGAACATACGCTGAAAACAAGACAGGTCTGAAGATACAGACTTGCACATCACTGTACGTACAGATCCATATGGTTACGCTTTAAAACTCAGAAATAAATCCAATTAAATGATGCATGCAGAACATAGATTATTCTATTCGCAGACTGTATAAATGGATCTTGCATTGATGTATTCAAATTACTTTCAAATTACTTACAGTCATGCAGACAAACACCACCACCATCACACATATACCAGTATAATTCGGGCTTTAAGAAATGTTCTAGGTTCAATACAATATATGTATAATGCATTCAATTACAAATTTGTATGTATATATATATATATATATATATATATGTGTGTGTGTGCCATTTCATAGGTACATTTTTTTTTTAAAGATAAAACTGTTTCTGAAATCAAAATATAATAATTTAAACTTCCTTTCTAACAACATTGATTTTCTGCTGACCAGTGTTAAATAAAACTACTGCAAAAAGCTTTTATTATTAAAATAAAGCTGCAATAAAATAAAATGTAAAGATAAACATTTAGATTAAAAAAATTCTGAAACATATTAGAAAAGTTAGAAAATCAGAAATTAGAAATTAGACAGAAATTTAGAAAGAAAAATTTGAAAGATGTTTATAAAATTAAAATTAGAACTAAAATTATTTAACTAAAATACACATACACATACAACATACAACACACACACACACACACGTATACACAGAGGCTGTTTTTATACTGTACAAACCGTATTTTCTATCGCCCTACACCTCAGTACCCCTTACAGGAAAATTTGTGCATTTTTACTTTCTCAAAAAACTCATTCTGTATGATTTATAAGCTTTTGTATCCATGGGAACCTCAATTTAGGTCCCCACCGTGACACGAGTCCCCATGAGTCTGTGTGTATTCAAGTTTAAGTCCCCACCAGAATATATAAACCAGTACACACACACACACACACACACACACACACACACACACCTGCTTATCTGAGTGTGTTGGTGACTGTATAGTGTGTTGGTGTGTTTCTTAAAGCCAAAAGCTCCAAATCCATACAGCTCTTTTCAGCTAGCTGTCTGTAACCAACAGAATTATCCAGCACATTTAGACCCTTACGCTCACTGTGGAAAATCTTATCACAAAAGTCTGTCTGCGTCCAAAACACATCTTCGGCTTCCAGAAACACTCACACACACAATACACAACACTTTTGTAAATAAATACTACTACATAAAACATGGGAATATGACATTATCTCTATTTTCAGGACCCGGAGAGACGTTAGAAATCTCCATTTCGCTAGAGCAGTTGCTTTTCTATTCTGAATAAGCAGCGTTTTCGCCTGACTCCTGAGGCTATTCAGAGGTTTTTCCATGTAAATTATAAAATACATTCATTTTTCTGTTCGCAGTGACACGGCACAATTCTTAATGACAGCATATGGCACTGTTGCTGTCTAATGCTGCAATTTACAGGTTTGTGAAGCAAATATTTTGTCAGCGTGCAGCTAAACAAGTGTGGAGAGAGGAAGGTTTATGGGGGAACTGCAGGAGGAGAAGAGATTAATTTGCTTTGTGTAAGGGCTTATGTGCAGAGAGCAGCTCATCTGTCTATGCACTCCAGTTATTTCTGGTCGACTCAGCACACATTACAGCATTAGAACAGGTGACCTGCTTGAGCTCAATGTTGAGGAAGTTACTTGAAACTGCGGCCTGTCAACATACTCATGATATACAGTACTATATGCAAGAGTAGTTTACTGCACAACAAGCTTCTAATAAAAGATAACGACAGTGAAGCTATCGAAGTGAGAATCTCCTTACATATTAAATTAATCATAACTAGTGTCAGAATACCAAAATGTCAGCACTCGGTACCCAAACCAGTGAAAATTCGTGGTTCTCTGTAGTTTTAACTATTAATTTTATATATATATATATATATTTTTCTCGTTATATATAATAAAATAAAAAAAATTCAATAAATAAATGAAATTAGTTAATTATTAATTTGCACATTACAGGAACCAGAACAAGTGGCAGTGTCTGCTTAGCAGTATGTAAAAAAACTAAAAAAACTTTTATTTAAATTATTAATTGGTTATATACAACAAACGAACAAAGTTAGATACAGACTGAGTGAAAACTCACATTGTAATAAAAAAAAAATGCATCTATACTGCACAATTTATTGGTTATAACGAAATGATTCATGAGCGTGCAGATATTGAGCAGATTCTGACTAACGTCTGAGTGGCCACTACATTCACATGTTCAACAAACATGCCTGTGATTGGCTACATGGATGCAAAAACATGTTGCAAACGGAAACCTTTACAGAGCGCTCATACACGCTCACTTTCTCTCACTTATGTTGTTGCTGGAAAATCTTCTCTGCCACGCTAATGAAAACCCACAAGTTCTTACAGCATAAAGGACTTAAACAAGAGAAAGAGCAGGAAGGAAAGGTGAAGGCATGGCTATATTACAATGGCAGCTTAATGGTTTTACTGCTCTGTTTTTATAAACGGTCATTTATAATGTTACAGTTGAATGGTCCAGTCCACAATTTGTTGATGTATCCCAGTGCGGACCTGCAGGGCACGTTTTTCACATCAACAAAATCACATTCAGGTCACTGACAAGCTAAATGACTGTATTTAAAAGTCACACTTGAAAATATAATTGTCTTTAGCTGTTAGGATAGGAGGAGGTCAAATAGAGTCAACAGGGGCAACAATAAAGCACCCTTTTAAAGCAGGAACGTTATGGCAGGGCTCTTCACATCTGGCTCTGGGACTCCACTAGCTGCAGAGGGCTGACTTGTTGCCTGGCTGCCCTATAAGCCAATGACTTCTCAGTTAGTGTTTACAGGTTTCTGAGGCAGCATAATAGTCTATTGATCAAAAAACACAGAGGGCCCTGATGATAAGCAAGTGAATATTTACATTCCACGATACTAGTTTCTCTCTAGAAATAAGATCAATTTAAATAAAGAGCATAAACCTACATTTATGTTAATAAATAACAATTTGGTCCCTCAATATCTCTTTTTGCCACCGTGAAATCTTCTCAGTCTCCTTAAAGTGTAAATACGGCCGGGAAGTAAGAAAACACACAGTCCATGTATTCTCAATACTTCAATTTATTCATAGAAATACAGATCTTATATAGGCATATGTCGAGGGGAGTTTCATCCTCTTAACCAATGAGGATAGGGTGACATCGGCGCATCCCGTTTAGGACTCAAAACATCAATCTCTGCAATCAATTCTTCCTCTGTAATTTCTGGCGGCAGTGTTTTAGTCAAAATGAAGCGATAATCACGCCCAGTCAATTGACTGTACGCGGTTAAACGCTTCAATACAGACACATATTGATGCGGACACCGTAAAGGATCTGGCAAATCTTTAGCAATCGCGACAGCATCCGACATTGCCAGCGGGGTTATTTTAAACCCGTCTGGAATCTGCACAAATGGGTAACGTCAAAGTGAAACGTCCAGTGTGTGGCACTAAAACACGGGTTCATTATGTGAACCCTGGCATGTTTTTGTTACGTTGATATAGGCACGTATTGCTGTCTTTGTATTACGTTGCTTCAGGTACATTTACATTTTTACATTTAGTTATTTAGCAGACACTTTTATCCAAAGCCACTTACAAATGAGGACAATATAAGCAATCAAAATCAACAAACGAGCAATGATACGCAAGTGTTATAACAAGTCTCAGTTAGCTTAACGCAGTACACATAGCAAGGTTTTTTTCTTTTTTTAATTATATAATAAATAAAAAGAAAACAGAGAATAGAAAAAGAATAGCGCAAGCTAGTGTTAGAGGCCTTTTTTGCTTTTGTTAATTGTATAATAAATAAAAAGAAAACAGAATACAAAAAGATTAGAGAAGCTAGTGTTAGTTTTTTTTTTAAAGAATAGAATTAGAACAGAGTGTGCTAGAGTTAGATGGTCAAATAAAGATGGAAGAGGTGCGTTTTTAGCCGATTCTTGAAGATGTTAAACAAAGATGTTAAAGACCGTCTGTTTTCAAATCTCGAAGCATTTTAAAATTGTTTTGAACTCATAACATAATATTCCTAAAGTAATTATGCGAAAATTAGGCTTTTTATTGATCGAAACCGTGGACCTGCAAATCATACTTAGTGTGAAAAGGAATAAAAGTTGTCAGAGTTGTACTGCATCTAGTGTTAATTTAAACTGGAAACTGATTCATGTGTATAGGTATGTTTTTTTGAGTTTCGCAGAAATGTAGGTAGAGGCACGTATTTCCAATGAGTCTATGTTGGACATTTAGGAACGAAAACAAAAAAAGTGCATAAAGCTTAAACTTTACGCAATCTGACCACCAACTACAACGTTTAGGCACCGTATCTTTCCCTCAAGCTATCACATACATTCATGCTGCCTTCAAAAAACAATCAGATGAAGGCATCTCAGTAGACTGGATGAGTACAATTTCAATGAACTTAAATGCAGTATATGTTCTTAATTATAAAACTAGTCAGAACAATCATTATCTGCCAAAAAGTACTTGCAATAAATAAAGCATCTTAATGAATAAACCGACCCTATAAATCATTATTACACAAATATTGTGATAAATATTCTACATTATCATGGATATTGTTGCAAAAAAGGCAAGTAAGGGATCAGTGATCAGACTAAATTAATTGAACAAAGCAATTCCCCAACATCAATCTTAATATCACTTCCAAAAGCTTTACGTATATGAGAAAGTCAACATTTAAAGGCTTGGCTGTAAAGGCACTTTCACACCGAGTGCGACGCGATAGAGTGACGCGAATCGCCAACGGAGGGTGCGTTCACACCGAACGCAAAGCAATTGCAACTAATTCACGCCTGCACAACTCACTACTCAGCTGATCGTCCAATCGTGTTTGACCACTGAGAAGAATCACTTAAATGTTGGCGCACAGCACACACAAACTTTTAAGAAGCCAGGTTCGGTTCTACGGGGGCACTGGCGAAACCAAATTGGCTCCATGTGACAAAAATAGTATTTTGTCTCGTTTTATGTTGTTAATGAAACCATTATCATTTATGCTGCCTTTGAAAACTGTGATGAAGGCATCTCAGTAGACTGGATGTGACATAAGCATTGGATTTGGACATGTCTTGTTGCCTTCCTGCCTCCATAGGTAGCATTTTTCAGCTTTCGGACACTTTCCGGCCGATTTTAGCTTCAGTAATGATCTTCAGGATTATTAGAGATTCAGGTTTGGAGGTAATCTCTTCAGGATAGTGCTCCTCCAAGGCCAGATCTGAAGAACCCTGCCCTAAGGCCTTGTGAACAGTGATGCAAAAATAAAGACTACAAGGCTCAAAGTTCATATCAAGCGCAGAACTTGGGATAAGATTGGAAATCCATGCGTTTTACTAATCTCTCTAAGGAGATGATGAAATAGCGGGCAGATAAATTACATAGCACTAATGCTTCTGTGTGTTCTTTTACAGGCTGATCCATTCCTAGCGAACAAACCCACAAATGAATCAACTGGTACAATAGGTGTATTAGTAAGTGATAATGTATAGTCAGAGGATCTTATATCACACTGAAGGGTTTCTTTTAGGGTTAATGATTGTCTCACTGTACACTATCCCACTTATTACACTGCTACATGCACAATAAATAACTGGATATGAAACATTGATTCAAGGTGAAATTATTATGTGAGAACAAAGAGAGTGTGGAGCGCTGTCACGGAAAATTGCAGTGTAAATCAGTGGTTGCCAAGGACAATGCTTAATTATACAGTTTAACGGTCTATATAAAACAATATTTGACCGCAGAATGCTACAATCAGTGTCAAGTATTCAAGAGAGAGACAGACTCATGAGTAGCCTAGTAGACCACTGACACAACAGCGCAAGATTCATTAATGTGCTTCATAGACACCGGTACTCACCAGTGTCATCAACAGAACATACAGAATGAGGAGCATTTTTTACTGTACCAAAGCATAAAACAACCCTGCTGCCAGAGACTTGCCATTGGATGCTGTATTTGAATAATTAATGAGAATAATTGAGCAATGTTTTGGGGCTTTATTAATAGTTATATATACATACAATAATAAGTTCTGTTTTGTGTAATGAATGCATTAATACGTTAACAATTTTGGTAACACTTTAGTACAGAGACCATTTCTTACTATTAACTAGTTGCTTATTAGCATGCCTATTATTAACATATTGGCTGATTATTAGTACTTGTAAAGCACATATTCTGCATGAGCATATTCTACATCCTTAATCCAACCCAATACCTAAACTTAACAACTACCTTACTAACTATTAACATGCAGCAAATGAGGAGTTTATTATTGCAAAAGTCATAGTTAATGATTTGTTAATGGCGAGAATTGGACCTTAAAATAAAGTGTGACCAAAACTTTCTGTTAAAATATTATGCATTATTAGTTTCCATTGTAGAGGTTAGTGTTCTTGTGAGCTAAATGCTGCTAAAATAGTCAGAGTTACATTTCTGAAAGCTTGAGTGGCCACTTTGTTCCAAAGATCCTTTGAAGGAAAATCTGTTTACTGGGCAGCCAACCTTTCACTATTTTGGGCATCCGAGGCAACGTCCAATCTACTTACTACATATTTCAAATCCGCAACAAAATCTAACATGAATTTGCCCATACAGGTTTCTTGAAGCGTCTTGGAGACGTTGCCACAGTTCTTCTGGATTGAGTCTGTCTCAGTTTCTTCATGTGACTCCAGACAGACGGATGATGATCAGATCTCTGTGTGCAGCACAAACATCTCACTAGATTATTACAATTAATGGCAGAATGAATGTTTGGAAATATAAACTTATATTTCCTACTGATAGAAAAGATAGAATACCTGACTTTAAACCATTTTTTAGCTGCTGAAAATACTAGTGTTCGGTTACACTTTACTTGAAGGGCTGTGCATAAGACTGACATTAGACATGACACCTACATAATCATGACATGACACATGTCATGAATATGAAGGTGTTTTATGCATGTTTATGCCAACTGTCATTAAGTGTCATTCACTCAGTTATGTCATTCTTAATGCAAAGATGACATTTTTTGAGATGTCTTTGTTATGCGCTATGGTTATGGGTAAGGGTAGGGGTAGGGTTAGGTCAAATAATGTCATATTCGCATTAAAAATGACATAACTGAGTGAATGACACTTAATGACAGTCGTCATAAACATGCATAAAACCTCCTTCATATTCATGACATGTGTCATGCCATGATTATGTAGGTGTCATGTCAGTCTTGTGCACACCCCTTCAAGTAAAGTGTTACCTAGTGTTCTAATAATTTTAGCGTTTATTTCTCTCAAATAGTGTTAAAAAAGCTTATATTTCCACCTGGTTCACACAGTGCGCATGTGCAATCCTAAGTGCATGTCTCAGGACACTGACTGTTTGTTTGACGTCAGCTGCAGTGTCGTGATGACTTTACCAGTGGGCCATTTGCTCTTTTGTTTAGTAGACTTATTCGGCCATATTGCATCTTGCGCTTTCTCCCATTGACTGCAATACGAGCGCACAGTCTTGGTAATTCAAAAGTCTTTGTTTGCTCTCAGTAGTATGTTCGCTGAATGACCATAAAAACAGAAGGCACCCCGATGCCCCCTTTGGTGACAGGCCTGCTATACACACTCACATCCGTACATTACATTCAAACATACATACTCAAACAACATACAAAACTACCAAAGTTTAATCGCAACATATAATCATTGCAGTTAAGAGTGTTCACCGTCTGTTTGATTACATGTCATATAACTAACCACATGCATTTTCTGTACATTTTTGTCATATGGACATAAGCCACTACTAAATACAATGTAGAAACTTTAAAATAAAAACTTACATTTTCTGTAAAGCTGCTTTGCAACGATTTGTATCGTGAAAAGCGCTATACAAATAAACTTGAATTGAAGGAAGTTTGAAGAAAAAGCAAGTGATCAGTTACCTCAAATCAACTATGACTAATCTATATGCAAGAACATTACGGCTAAGATTAATGAAGATTTGAGTGCTCTTTTTTGAGTCGGATTCATTAATACCGCATGAACGCACAAATGATTTAACCGATAGGCGTGTAACGCAACAGACACAGACATCTGTCTGTTTTCCTGTATCTGCTCTGGATGTAAGGTGTCTTCATGCGCTTTCTGACCAAAGGCTCATTGAGGCGTGCTGCGATTCCTCTTGAAATAAGCTGAGAGCGTGTTGATCTGACAGTTCCACCAGCATTTTTCCATTCCGAAGCATCGAAACGTTCCTCTCCTTCATGTGGCAGACAGACGGCCCTCGTCTCATCTCATCCACCCTCCGCCCCCACACGCTTTCAAGTCTAAAACTGGAGGATGCGATTGGTCCCGATAAGTAAACAGGGAACACTTGTTTACTTCCTCAACACAAGTAAATATTTTACGCGTTTCTGGCTCCGTGTCAGAACTCTCTGTGTGTGCATTGCAGAGATCTTGTCAAAGCGATGTGGGTAAACAGCCTGTACATTTTTGGGGAGAAAAAAATAAAAAAATCAGAAGTCGACCCTTATAGAGCCTCAGTAATGCAGCCAGGAGCAACAAACGAAAGGCCTCTGGACTCGACCTGACTGCGTTTGCGTGTGTTTGCATGTATGCATTAATGACAGCTTTGCCCTGCCACGCATCTGCTTTTTAATTGGAAGCTGCATTTTTGCCTTGCCGGAGGAATCTGTGTTATTCGATTCGTGACACAGTACAAAATGTTCCTCTTTCTCCACGGCGCAGATACAACACTGAAACAGACATGCCTTTCTAATAGGCCAAGAGCGAGTGTGTGTATGTGTGTGATGAGCTTCAAATGCATTTGGCTCTCTGCTGTACTTTCACAATGAATTGTGGGAAGCGAATGCCCAGTGTAAATAAACTTGGAAATTATCTAAACTGAGATTTGTGCGTGAAAAATGATTTATCATGCATGGTTTACATTACTATTACTCGTAGTTAGGTTTTAAAACTTCCACATCTAATACTACATAAGATGTATAACATAACCCACATAATTCATCCCGGATAGCTGTGCAAAAGACAGGATCATGTGGCATGTTTCCTAAATGTTGGAATGCACTACACAAGTTTTCCCCAGATTTTTGTCCCAATTTGCAGTCTGGAACAAATCAGAGCCAGTCTGCAGATACCGGGCAGAGTGAGTTGACAGATTTCACAGTAAACTGTGTAGTATATGATGGGCACAGACTCAGATTTTTAGCTTCATACTATGAATCTGTCCAGTCGGAGGACATCAAACATGTTTGATTCTTTGAGCTGATTTCAGAACACATTGATTTCATTTGTCATGTTTCCTAGCAACGAGGCACATGCTTGTCTGAGTTTGTTGTGTTCAGAATGACTTGAAAGTCTGTTTCTCAGTTGTTTAGTGCATGATGCCCAGTTTTTATTTGAAACCATTTACAAAGGCAGCAAGTCTGTTCAGATTTTACAAGTCGTTAGTGTATTCCAGCCTTTAGTGATAAGACTTTAAAAAAGTTACACTTTCAAATGTGACCCTGCAGCACAAAAGCAGTGTTAAGTCGCTGGGGGATATTTGTAGCAATAGCCAACAATCCATTGTATGGGTCAAAATTATAAATTTTTCTTTTATGCCAAAAATCATAAGGATATTAAGATCATGTTCCATGAAGATATTTTGTACATTTCCTACCGTAAATATATCAAAACTTAATTTTTGATTAGTAATATGCATTGCTAAGAACTTCACTTGGACAACCTTAAAATGCGATTTTCCCAATATTTTTAATTTTTTGCACCCTCAGATTCCAGATTTTCATATAGTTATATCTCGGCCAAATAGGGTCCTATCCTAACAAACCATACATCAGTAGAAAGCTTTATTTATTCAAGCTTTATTATTATATAATTTATTCAGCTTTCAGATGATGTATAAATCTCAATTTAAAAAAATTTACCCTTATGACTGGTTTCGTGGTCCAGGGTCACAAATAAGGTTCTATAGTTAATCTAACATGAAAAAAAATGGTGTATACTTTGTCAGCTCTACTCTGGAGCTTAAAATATATTTGCTACTGAAAAACTAGCAATGCTGCTGAAAAATGTGGTTAAACTAAAAGCTTTGCTATTTACGGCACCACTTTGCTTGTTTCCTGACTAGCACTGACTTTGAGGAAAGCAAGCCATGAATCACATGTCTGAAATGATTTCAGGAACAGGTGACCATACAAACAGAACGGGTCAAACAGAAAGGTAAAAAATTAAATCCCATACTGTCCTGTCAAAAATCACAAATGCAGTAAGCTTCGCCTCAGATCAGCTGTGAAAGGGCAACACACATTTACGGCACCACTTTGCTTGTTTCCTGACTAGCACTGACTTTGAGGAAAGCAAGCCATGAATCACATGTCTGAAATGATTTCAGGAACAGGTGACCATACAAACAGAACGGGTCAAACAGAAAGGTAAAAAATTAAATCAAATAAAATCAAATAAATTAAATCCTGTCAAAAATCACAAATGCAGTAAGCTTCGCCTCAGATCAGCTGTGAAAGGGCAACACAGTTTGAGGGAGTTCAGGAGGAAAAATCCCATTCCGCCTCTCCTGGGGCTCATTGAGACACGAAGTTGAGCTTTGCTCAAATCATTCTGGCTAACAAAATAAATAGATAACACTGAAAATTCGGTAATGGGTTTTGAGATCACATCAGGCTGGTCATTAATCTAGCTCAGTGATGTCGATGTGCGTGTGTGTGAGAAGAGTCTGGGGTTTGTTGTCTCTGTTTGTGTCCTTAGAGGAAAGAGTTCATTGCGGTAGAATGAGAATGCTGTCTGGCCATAACAGAGACAAAGGTTTTCTTCACGCCGATGCTGCTGGTTCACATTTGTGTGTGTGCTGCAATGAGAACGGCACACAGAGCCACTGCTAAATAATATACATATTTGCAATTGCTCTACGGAAATGCCTGCTACTTGGCATGACAATAAATCATGTATAATGACTTTTGGGATTCATTATGAGAATTTTAATATGCACTTTACGTAACCAGGTAGTAATAAACTAAAAGGGGTTGATGGAGTAGCATTCTTAATAATCTGCCTCTTTTCCTCTGTTATGGCATTACACAGGCCTAATTTAACACGAACAGAGAAAGTGCTAAAAAATTGAAAAAGATTTAAATCGGACTCGTGGCTCCTGAGGGGCGAGCGCTTTGTATAGCAGCCGAATTATCATTTTATACAGCCCTTCAGTGTGAGAAATGATGTCCATACTTCAAAGGAACTTCAATCAAGTTGCATTTCTATGCTTGATAAATAATTGAGGAATACTCGAAATGGCCTTGAGTTATACCATTCATGGATGTCTCTCTGAACGTGTCTGACAGATGGAGAGAAGAGAATGAAAGAGCGAGCGAGAGAGAGAGATGCATCATTGTTTCGGGGAGATCTTTGTCTTTAATGGTTTTTGCATGAATGAAACAGATTCAGCCTTCGGAAATGAAGTCCCACATGCATGGAGTCTGCAAAGGTGGAGTGTGGACAGGTGACTCTAACTGCACACAGGTGTACTTTGGAGAACAGATCTGAGCCCACCTGCAGAGACAGCACAGCCGGTGAATATACACAACTCTCAGAGAGCGCTCACTTTGATCCAGGGTCCAAAATTAACTTTGACACACCTGCCCGTGAAGAGTGAATGGATTTAAGAATCAATATTGGTTGATGAGAATTTATTAAAATTGAGAAATCTGTTTGTTTTTTCAGCTCAGCCCTAATAATCTTGTTTGGTAAGAAATATTTATGGCCGGCAAATTTTCTCCCACGAATCAATCTATGCTGTTTTTAGTTGATGCATACAAAAAGAAAAATTCAAGAAACATTATTTGCAGCACACCTCCAAATATTCAATAAAACGCGATAAACAGTGTCAGCTTTCAAATTCTGTCAATTTTATTATGAATTTCAAACAATAAATCAGTTTTGGAGCTCTTTAATGTGGCATGACATATTGCTGTAGTAGCGCCTCAGTTCAAGCGGCACATGAACCTCTTTACTACTATTTACAGCACAAAACGAACATCTGAAGGTAAGCTGAAAGAAATAGTACAATTTACAGAAAGGTATCATGCCTCGTGTAATCACTCAATCTGTGTTTCAATCGCATTTGTTGAGGGAAATTCATTTTTCCTTGGAAAAAAAAAGACAGACATTCCGGTACAGTGCATCCAAATTAATTGACATTTAATCTAAGGGAATTTAATTGCTTGTGAATTGAAATCGAATCATTAAATTTGTCTTAGTACCCAGCCCTAGTCATTATGTAGTTATTGAACAGTTTTTCCTTCACTGACAAACAGTTCAGGTCGTTGTGTCCTTCTCAGCAAAATCTCTCCATCTTGATAAAATTACACCTGATGCAAAAACTGAACACATCACATTGTTATTATGTTTCATATTTTTGAGTTGTGAAGACTTAATGCAAAGGAAAATTCACCATATGTGTTGCCACATGGAGAAAAAATATTCTAGATACATTTCTGAAATAAGAATTGATGCAAGACAGATGTTTTCTTTAGTAGATGGTTACAGGCTCTTTTTTTTAATAGCTCACTTTGCTTACATTAACCAGATTCAGACTACCATTCTCGTGACAGATTTAATTAGATCAAACTATTAATAAACTGCAGTTCCTTGTAAAGTTTCAGGCCACTGTTATTTGTCAAAGCCAATTCAAAGTCAAATTTGGCACTTGGCCAGTGTTAATTACGGACCCTGCTGTCAACAATGCCTGGCCGCATGGTGGAAATGACACAGATTGTGTTCCAAAATCTGAGCTAACACTTCGAAGACCAAAATGCAAACTCAAGTCATGCTCTACATTAGCAGCGACTCTATTAATGGTCAAAACAGCACATGTAGCACACAAGATCAGTGTTGAGGAAGCTACTTAGAAACTGTAACTAGTCACGATACTAGCAAAACAAAAATAAAAGTAGTTAAACTATGGTCAAGCTATACTTGACCTGAAAAAATGATCATCTACAGTGCAAGCTACACAGATACCACAGACAAAATTTATTGTAACTGATTTTGTATAGTGATTATTGTTGTAAACACAGGAAAAAGAAACAAGTTTGACATTTCGCAAATGTTGCAACACTCTAATAAGCACAAAAACGAAAAATCAATCTTTGATATAAAATGGAATTACTCCATACTAAATACAATCTGTTTAAAAGCAATTTATCTTGCTTTTGGAACCCATCTGCCATCTTTGATAATGTTTTTCACCACTGAGAACACATGCAATGTGGCCTTAAAATTGAGAGTATTTTTTACTGAAACTGAAGTATGAGAACTGAGAACTCGCATACTTAAAGATGTCTTAAAATGCTCTTTAGGCAGGCAGCTTGGTTAAAAAAACACAATATTTCTCCACATTTGGAGAATGGATGAGCGTCAAGCAGCAGTGTAGGGTTATGCATGCTTTATCTTTCAGAAAGATTAACCATCTTTGTAAAACGGTGCAACTGATGAAATAGTTTTTAAATTAATAAATAATCTCTTATATTAAATTAATAAACATGCCTTACAGATTGAAGGTCAGGTTTTTTTAATGAACATTTCTTAATTAATGTTAAGAATTCAAGTGAAACATTTCAACACCGCGAGAGAGGGAGAGAGAAAACATTTTCTCTTTGAAAAGCAATAACCAAATCAGCTTAAAGCATATATCAAAACAGGAAGTGAGAAAAGTCTCACTTAAAAAGATGAAGCACACTGGTATATTTCAGCTTCGTTAAATCAAAAGTCATGAACATATTTTGATATAATATAACTGAAGCAATTAGCAGTCCCTAGCTAGCAACATAGGTCTATAATAAAATGGGAAGTTTTTTGAACTTTGAATTTAAATGGAAAATCTGAAATAACTTTAAAAAAAAACATGTATAATGACTTTTGGGATTCATTATGAGAATTTTAATATGCACTTTACGTAACCAGGTAGTAATAAACTAAAAGGGGTTGATGGAGTAGCATTCTTAATAATCTGCCTCTTTTCCTCTGTTATGGCATTACACAGGCCTAATTTAACACGAACAGAGAAAGTGCTAAAAAATTGAAAAAGATTTAAATCGGACTCGTGG
This sequence comes from Sinocyclocheilus grahami, assembly GCF_001515645.1. Classification (NCBI taxonomy): domain Eukaryota; kingdom Metazoa; phylum Chordata; class Actinopteri; order Cypriniformes; family Cyprinidae; genus Sinocyclocheilus; species Sinocyclocheilus grahami. The sequence goes on along the minus strand of NW_015505779.1, from coordinate 218,026 downwards.
CTCCTGAGGGGCGAGCGCTTTGTATAGCAGCCGAATTATCATTTTATACAGCCCTTCAGTGTGAGAAATGATGTCCATACTTCAAAGGAACTTCAATCAAGTTGCATTTCTATGCTTGATAAATAATTGAGGAATACTCGAAATGGCCTTGAGTTATACCATTCATGGATGTCTCTCTGAACGTGTCTGACAGATGGAGAGAAGAGAATGAAAGAGCGAGCGAGAGAGAGAGATGCATCATTGTTTCGGGGAGATCTTTGTCTTTAATGGTTTTTGCATGAATGAAACAGATTCAGCCTTCGGAAATGAAGTCCCACATGCATGGAGTCTGCAAAGGTGGAGTGTGGACAGGTGACTCTAACTGCACACAGGTGTACTTTGGAGAACAGATCTGAGCCCACCTGCAGAGACAGCACAGCCGGTGAATATACACAACTCTCAGAGAGCGCTCACTTTGATCCAGGGTCCAAAATTAACTTTGACACACCTGCCCGTGAAGAGTGAATGGATTTAAGAATCAATATTGGTTGATGAGAATTTATTAAAATTGAGAAATCTGTTTGTTTTTTCAGCTCAGCCCTAATAATCTTGTTTGGTAAGAAATATTTATGGCCGGCAAATTTTCTCCCACGAATCAATCTATGCTGTTTTTAGTTGATGCATACAAAAAGAAAAATTCAAGAAACATTATTTGCAGCACACCTCCAAATATTCAATAAAACGCGATAAACAGTGTCAGCTTTCAAATTCTGTCAATTTTATTATGAATTTCAAACAATAAATCAGTTTTGGAGCTCTTTAATGTGGCATGACATATTGCTGTAGTAGCGCCTCAGTTCAAGCGGCACATGAACCTCTTTACTACTATTTACAGCACAAAACGAACATCTGAAGGTAAGCTGAAAGAAATAGTACAATTTACAGAAATGTATCATGCCTCGTGTAATCACTCAATCTGTGTTTCAATCGCATTTGTTGAGGGAAATTAATTTTTCCTTGGAAAAAAAAAGACAGACATTCCGGTACAGTGCATCCAAATTAATTGACATTTAATCTAAGGGAATTTAATTGCTTGTGAATTGAAATCGAATCATTAAATTTGTCTTAGTACCCAGCCCTAGTCATTATGTAGTTATTGAACAGTTTTTCCTTCACTGACAAACAGTTCAGGTCGTTGTGTCCTTCTCAGCAAAATCTCTCCATCTTGATAAAATTACACCTGATGCAAAAACTGAACACATCACATTGTTATTATTTTTCATATTTTTGAGTTGTGAAGACTTAACGCAAGGAAAATTCACCATATGTGTTGCCACATGGAGAAAAAATATTCTAGATACATTTCTGAAATAAGAATTGATGCAAGACAGATGTTTTCTTTAGTAGATGGTTACAGGCTCTTTTTTTTAATAGCTCACTTTGCTTACATTAACCAGATTCAGACTACCATTCTCGTGACAGATTTAATTAGATCAAACTATTAATAAACTGCAGTTCCTTGTAAAGTTTCAGGCCACTGTTATTTGTCAAAGCCAATTCAAAGTCAAATTTGGCACTTGGCCAGTGTTAATTACGGACCCTGCTGTCAACAATGCCTGGCCGCATGGTGGAAATGACACAGATTGTGTTCCAAAATCTGAGCTAACACTTCGAAGACCAAAATGCAAACTCAAGTCATGCTCTACATTAGCAGCGACTCTATTAATGGTCAAAACAGCACATGTAGCACACAAGATCAGTGTTGAGGAAGCTACTTAGAAACTGTAACTAGTCACGATACTAGCAAAACAAAAATAAAAGTAGTTAAACTATGGTCAAGCTATACTTGACCTGAAAAAATGATCATCTACAGTGCAAGCTACACAGATACCACAGACAAAATTTATTGTAACTGATTTTGTATAGTGATTATTGTTGTAAACACAGGAAAAAGAAACAAGTTTGACATTTCGCAAATGTTGCAACACTCTAATAAGCACAAAAACGAAAAATCAATCTTTGATATAAAATGGAATTACTCCATACTAAATACAATCTGTTTAAAAGCAATTTATCTTGCTTTTGGAACCCATCTGCCATCTTTGATAATGTTTTTCACCACTGAGAACACATGCAATGTGGCCTTAAAATTGAGAGTATTTTTTACTGAAACTGAAGTATGAGAACTGAGAACTCGCATACTTAAAGATGTCTTAAAATGCTCTTTAGGCAGGCAGCTTGGTTAAAAAAACACAATATTTCTCCACATTTGGAGAATGGATGAGCGTCAAGCAGCAGTGTAGGGTTATGCATGCTTTATCTTTCAGAAAGATTAACCATCTTTGTAAAACGGTGCAACTGATGAAATAGTTTTTAAATTAATAAATAATCTCTTATATTAAATTAATAAACATGCCTTACAGATTGAAGGTCAGGTTTTTTTAATGAACATTTCTTAATTAATGTTAAGAATTCAAGTGAAACATTTCAACACCGCGAGAGAGGGAGAGAGAAAACATTTTCTCTTTGAAAAGCAATAACCAAATCAGCTTAAAGCATATATCAAAACAGGAAGTGAGAAAAGTCTCACTTAAAAAGATGAAGCACACTGGTATATTTCAGCTTCGTTAAATCAAAAGTCATGAACATATTTTGATATAATATAACTGAAGCAATTAGCAGTCCCTAGCTAGCAACATAGGTCTATAATAAAATGGGAAGTTTTTTGAACTTTGAATTTAAATGGAAAATCTGAAATAACTTTAAAAAAAAACTCTTGCTTCAATGTCAAATGAGTTTGTCAAAAAAAAAAAAACATTTAATAAATCCTCATTTGAGAATGAAAACATGAAATGTAAAAAAAGAAAGAAAACGTACTTAACCTGAATGACTTCTTCCATAAATAAATAAATAAAATAAACAAAAGATGACATTTTGAAGAACACTGGGATTCGAAGATAGAGAGGGGGGGAAAAAACGACTTTTGTGCATCCTCAGGTATAAAGGCATTAAAACTTTTTTTTTTCATGAGATTTCATAAGTGAGCACCTGTCAGAAGCATAAATGGAAGTAAATGTAAATGCATTACATAAAAATGTAAATTTTCAAGGCTCAGTGGTGAAAGCTGATGATTTCAATCCAAGAACAAACATTGCATTAGCCACGCAGGGTTTGCAGCTATGCCTGGTACAAATCTTATGCAAAAGAATCTGATGAGTCCCACTTAAAAATACATTTGTGTGCTTATGCTTCTAAACTACTAAAACTCATTTCTTATATTCATAAGCTCTCATCTACCTCTTTCTCTCAGTCTCTGATTGGCTCTGATGTTGCACGAATATTTCGTCTTTCCCGCACTAAAGCTTTCTTTTAACCAGAGCTTTTACCAGACAGAACTGAATGAATAAATAATCAGAGTAAATCTTTCGAGTAACTTGACAGAAAGGCATACTTTGCATCATTCAGTTTCATCAGCCAGGCTGTGAGTGAGCAATGTTTTCTTTACTCCTGTTTTTGCACAAATTCAAAACACAACCTTTAAGTCTTTCCAAAAAAGCTTTGACTGTGAAGGCAGAGCGGAGTGTTTGTGTGTGCTCAAGCTGAAATGAAGGACTTGCTGTGTGACAGCTCTGACGCAGTGTAGGGTCATATAAGAGGTGAACCAGCTGTTGGGGACGTTGAGCACACATGATGGAAAACAGTTCTGCGAAATCACCCAAGTGCTGTTTGTCAGCCTTGATTTTATACAGCAAAGAGAAATGCTGCCAAATGGATGTGCTGGAATCTGTCTGAGTGAGCTGCACGAATGTCAATTTTACTGAGGTTGAATACAATCTCTCACAGGGGCATAACGCACTAATTTTATTTAAGCAGTCCTAGCTTACGTTGTGCCCGGGTGTGCCTCACACGTCCTGAAAAGTGAAGCTGCGGGCGCTTTGATCGCCCCCTTGTGGTAGGCTGCAGTACAGATCATAAACCCCACCCTCTCCATGTAAACAAATGGGACTCGAGTCAAAATAAAAAAATTAATTACGCTTCCAATACAATTTCTGGGAATTCTGGGAATGTCAATTTACGGTTATACACTGTAAATTATACGGTACTTTTCACTTCAAAAAACGGTATACTACCGTAAAATTACATGTAATGTCCAATACAGTCTTTCACCGTATATAGTGGGGGAATTTACCGTTAACCATTTTTACAGTCTTTTACCGTTAAATTCACGGCCATTTTTTTTACAGTGTAGGTGAGATAAGAGATGAACATTTTTAAAACTGAAAGTGTAAGACACCTTAGTGCTATTTACTACTGAATATTCTAGTGCCCAAGGCTGAAGCTCAACTAAACTAAACTAACATTTCTTAGCTTTAAAGGCCAAGGCTGCATTTGATCAAAAATACAGTAAGAACAGTAATATTGTGAAATATCATTCAAATTTGAACTGTTTTCTTTTTGAAGATATTTTAAAATGTATTTTTTCCCCCTGTGATGCGCAGCTGTATTTTCAGCATCGTTACTCCGGTCTTCAGTGTCACACGATCTTCAGAAATCATTGACGAGTGGCTTGACCCATTAAAAATATAATAATAATAATAAAAAGAATAGGGCTACACTAAATATTTTTCATTTAAATAATCAACAGATTAACAAAAACACACACTGAATCCTTCTGTGTGCTTTGAAGAACCACTATAGTCTTGTTTTTTTAATCAGACAAAAAAATTAATAGCAGACCTACCTCAGTGCACAACCGTTTAATATTAAAGTATTAGTATAAGACACCTTAGTGCTATTTACTACTGAATATTCTAGTGCCCAAGGCCGAAGCTCAACTAAACGAAACTAACATTTCTTAGCTTTAAAGGCCAAGGCTGCATTTGATCAAAAATACAGTAAGAACAGTAATATTGTGAAATATCATTCAAATTTGAACTGTTTTCTTTTTGAAGATATTTTAAAATGTATTTTTCCCCCCTGTGATGCGCAGCTGTATTTTCAGCATCGTTACTCCGGTCTTCAGTGTCACACGATCTTCAGAAATCATTGACGAGTGGCTTGACCCATTAAAAATATAATAATAATAATAAAAAGAATAGGGCTACACTAAATATTTTTCATTTAAATAATCAACAGATTAACAAAAACACACACTGAATCCTTCTGTGTGCTTTGAAGAACCACTATAGTCTTGTTTTTTTAATCAGACAAAAAAATTAATAGCAGACCTACCTCAGTGCACAACCGTTTAATATTAAAGTATTAGTATAGTATTAATCGTCAAAATTCTTATTTTCGGTTAATGGTTAAACAGCCAATATGAGCATCCCTAAACTCAGCTTTGCCTTCAGAAATGAATTACAGTCGAGGTTAGGGATGCTTTTTGCAAGGTTTTTCAGTTAAGGGTCTGAATACTTAGGACCATGTGATATTTCAGTTTTTCTTTTTTTAATAAATCTGCAAAAATGTCAACAATTCTGTGTTTTTCTGTCAATATGGGGTGCTGTGTGTACATTAATGAGGAAAAAAAATTAACTTAAATGATTTTAGCAAATGGCTGCAATATAACAAAGAGTGAAAAATTTAAGGGGGTCTGAATACTTTCCGTACCCACTGTATATTTCAAAATAACGTTCTTTACTGTAATACTTTACAATATTGTTTTATCTAATGTTATTTTTAATAAAAAAATGTCACTAACTACTGGTTTACAAACAATAATTGTAACACACACAACTGTGCACAAGTCTCAGGCCATTAGTATTTTCATCAACAAAAACTTTGTTTTAAGTCAGTTATTTCTATCTTTTGCTGTAGTGTGTCAGTAGGAAATATCAGTTTACATTTTCAAACATTTATCTTGCCATTAATTGTAATAAACATAATGCACAGCATATAGACAGAGATTATTTTATACATTAAATGTTATTGTCTTTTTATGTGGCAGCATAATTGCATCTAAGTCTTGTTTTTCTGGTTTACAGAATACCAGAAAATAGTTGAAATAACGTATAAGGAATATTTGAAGGCAAAGCCATTTATAAACACAGTGGGTGGCAGGGAGAGGATATATGCTTTCATATTTTTATTAGAAATACAGTAGCTCCTAGGTGTGCGCGTGTATGAATAGACCTAGTGTGTGACTTTACATAGTCAGCAGTACTCACAGCTCAGAGCGAAGAGAGGGAAGAGGAAATCCTGCGCTCATGACCTTTGACCCAGGATATCCTTCCTTAGGGCACACCCTCTTGTCCTCAACGAGGGCCAAAGGGGATATCACTTATGTCCTTAACAACATGCAATCATTAATTATAAAGCTTTAATTAATGTGTTATGACACCATGACCACCAAGTCCTTTAATGAAGACGATAATTTATGGAGTTGCAGGATAATTACTAACCACAAAAACAATGTACTGTTAAACTATAGCAAATGCATTTTAATAGTTGAACTGATCATTTGAATTAATTAATGTAAGAGTCACAATAAGCACAGTTAAATGACTTGCCTATAATATGCAACTCCCAGGTCTTTTAGTACTATGATAAATAATCCTACAGTACTAGTAATTGCATATACACTTAAAACTTTCAGGCTTCTGGGGGTGTGTCAGCTGAAATGTTAACGCCATTAAACTTGGATTACATTATTAATAATCATTATATGTCTCATGAACATTACATGGGAACAATGAAGCAATTATAAGGGGCCAAAAGAAAAGTACAAGTAATATGAGAACAATCGAGCTACATTCAGTGTAATTTGCCACAACAGTTTTTCATTTGGAAAAGTTGAAAAGGCCATTATTACTTATTTTAATATTAGGAACGGGTACATGGCTGTATGTCAGTTGCCACGGTACTTTCTTAGCTTTTCACACAACTAACAATATATTCGGGCAGCCACATTTCACTGATGTAGAATGCATTTCTTTGACCTCATTCTGCAAAGAGCAGCGGCTCGAACTCGAAAGCTTCACCTCGTTTATTAGGTGCATCTCAGGTTCCACGGTTATTTGTGAGCAATGCAAAAGCCTCCAATAACCCAATCAGGATTAGTTGCCCTTTGTAAATTTACACTCCGAAACCAAGCCAGCATTCATATCTCGAGGCTCATTTCTGCTGCTGCTGAAAATGAGGGATATCGTGTTAGGGTGCATATCACGGCATTTTATCAAAATGAGTGCCTTACACAAAGTGGTGCAAACATCTAGAATGCACTCAAAGGAGCGTTTCTGCTACATGTTTACTACTGTCAAGATTAGAACTGTAAGTGCTTTCAACAACCTTTTGGAATCATCAAATTGAGCTTTCAAAGCTACAGGGTGTAATGCTCAAGATTAAAGATCCCCTAAAAATGCTTAGAAACACGCAGCGTTACTCTGTGTTGACGTCATTTTAACTGAAACAGGAAGACAGGGCGGGACATATCAAGCAGCCCCACCCCTTTTTAAATTAGCCAATAGCATTCGTTTATATCACAGCTTGGGCTAGAGCCGTTGAGCTCCGTAAAGGTTTTGCACATAAAAAATATCAGGCTTTTATTCAAAATAGTCAAAAAAATAAAATGCGCCTCATTTCAGATCACATTCTCCCTCCGCTGTCCTTTCAAATAAAGTCAAAAGGCTGCAAATAAATAAAGGCTGTTAATTTATGTGCATAATTATAAATAAAAAAAGGGATAAAAAATGAAAAATTAATCATGTCCTCTGACCCATACATAAATTCCATAAGCCATTTCTCCACCAACAGATTAATCAATTCATTTAATTATTCAGCATATAATGTAATTAATTTAATTAACATTTTTAATTGATTGACAGCCCTAAAAATTCAGGTTATTCAGAAAAATATGTTGAGATGATCCGATAGGGGTGTAACGGTACACGTATCCGTACCAAAAATTGTTGGTATGGGTCTGTTTTGCTTCATCACATGTGTACCAAGTGAAAACGGTGTTGTTTTAATCACTGCACGTACGGAACTTCTCTGTGTGTGGAACATATTTTAAAACTCTGGACAGTATTGTTTACGTCGATATACTTTGATGTTGCAACACTTCTGAAAAATAACAAAGGACACAGAGTAAGCTGCTGGAAAATTGCACAATCCAAGTTAAACATGCTTTATATTAAGCATTTACAACTAAACCATACACCTACAGTAAGATCTGCGTGTCGTTTAAAGGGATAGTTCACCCCCCAAAAAATCTAAATTCTGTACCAACAGCTGCTGGTAGCATTGACCTCCATAGCATGGAAACAAATACTAAGTCAGCAACTGTTTGGTTATTCTTCTTTTGCATTCACCAGAAGAAAGAAACTCATAGGGTGAGCAAATGATGACAACATGCTCATTTAATGTGTTTGAGATGCGTTTTCACACACAATGGCTATCTCACAGTTGTATACTTGCATGTAAATGTTACAAATTCAGGCAACTATCTCCATTTGACATAAAGCTTCATCCTGACCACAAGCGAGTCTTTTAACTTTAACTTTGCAGACCTCAATGAATGAGTGCCGGTGTTCTGTCGATTTGTGCTACCCTGTCAGATTTTGCTACTTCACATTAAAACAGTATAGTACAATTCGACAACGAAAAATGCTACCTGTCAAATTATGGTTTATTAATGTCTACACCTACCCCAACCCTAAACCTACCTTTACAGTAATTATGTGTTGTTCAGGGTTGTGGCTAAAGGATACAGCTATGGCCGGAAACAACAATAAATAAATTTTTCTACCTATTAGATTGTGTTTTATAAATGTCTACAGTACACCTACCCCAACCCTAAACCTACCTTTACAGTAATTATGTGTTGTTCAGGGTTGTGGCTAAAGGATACAGCTATGGCCGGAAACAACAATAAATAAATTTTTCTACCTATTAGATTGTGTTTTATAAATGTCTACAGTACACCTACCCCAACCCTAAACCTACCTTTACAGTAATTATGTGTTGTTCAGGGTTGTGGCTAAAGGATACAGCTATGGCCGGAAACAACAATAAATAAATTTTTCTACCTATTAGATTGTGTTTTATAAATGTCTACAGTACACCTACCCCAACCCTAAACCTACCCCTTACAGTAATGCAAATACAGTAATTATCGTTGTTCAGCGTGAGAAAAATGCGCATGCGCAGTAAACCCTGGTAGGAAAATCAATAAAACTTTCTGCATCCAAAACTGTAAGCACTTCAAATGTATTCCCCTAATTAAAACAGCACCATAAACTGCTGTATTTGTTGTGGCCAGTTGCAGCAATACAGGCAGACTTTTAAAAAAGATAGTTTGTTCAGTAAAACTCTCGTAAAAAAAAAAATACACCCCTATTATCTGACGATATCCTAGCTTCCTCAAGCCCACCTTCATGATATAATCAGGTTATATTTAATGTTTTAGTCTGCTTTAAAATTTAAAAGGTTGCAACTAATAATAAACAAAAGTGCAATAGATAACAGAACAAAACATTCAGACGAGGAAGCATCAGGAAGCCGGACAGTTTAAGACATGTGGATATATGTGTGCATGTGTGTGTTTAAATATACATAAAACGTTTTCCCCCAGACTCGCAGAGAGGGCAACTGACGTGTTATCAGAGCAGGAAGACTGTTCTTCCTCCCAGAGAATTCCTGGAAGAGAGCAAAAGCTCACACAAAGACCGGAAGAAGGAATGTGACGGAGAGAGAAGGGAGGACGTCTCAGAAGCGCTGTGCACTATGGAACAGGTCAGTAAGAGCCACGGAGATGGTGCTGTCTGTATGACTGGCATTAACACACACTCATGCACACACACACACACACACACACACACACAGGTCAGTTCTTGCCCTGGTTCTGCCCATGTTCCTGCCGTTTTGCATTTGTTGTGAGTGTTCAAAGAGCAGCCGAGAGAGAACCAGCTCATCTCTGCAGCCTGCACAGTCAACTCAACATTGCAATGTACAACACACTGCTAGCCGTGTCTCTCTCTGTGTGTGTGTGTGTGTGTGTGTGTGTGTGTGTGTGTGTGTGTCTATCCATCCATCCATCAAATGACATTTTTAAATGGAAAATAATTTTTAATTGTAATAATATTTCACATTATGGATGGGCAATATGACCAAATCTTATATCAAAATATGAGTAATTTTATTTCAGGGTAACATTATATAACAATATCGTTATTTTTGCTTTAAATAAGGTCTTTGTGATTTCAGAATTTTTGATATATATATAAACTAATTACAAGCAATAGGACAAAAAAAACTACAGTAGAACAAATAAATAAATGTTACATACATTGTATAAAGTAATTAAATGTATAAAAACACTGCATATTCTTTACTGTGTAAATTAAATATATATGTATTTTTATCAAAGTTACAAAAGTGATTTAGTCAAGAACAGTGAGAGATTTTCTCTGATTTGTTGTTTGATTAATATGAATGACAAACAGCAGGAATATCAGACTGCTGTCACTTTAAGAACTGCCCTGATCCAATATACTGTTACACATGTGTTTCTTTCTCAGCTGTTTGCTTTCACTTACGACCTAAATTACTGTATGTTAAACATTTATAATGTGTACTGGAATAAAGATCTGATCAGAATACAGTGTGCAGGAGAAAAAAAGAGAGTGTGTGTGTGTGTGTGTGTGTGTGTGTCTATCCATCCATCCATCCATCCATCCATTTATTTGAACTGTCTGAAAAAACTGACCGACTTTCCAATAAACTATCATACAAAAGTTCAGGGTCAATAAGATTTTAAGTAATATTTTTAATCAAAGAAAATGCTTTTATTAAGCAAGAATACATTAAATTGATCTAAAGTGACAATAAAAAAAAAAAACAATGTTATATAGGTCTTCTATTTTTAAATTAGTGTTTTTTTCACTATTGAATCTTCTGCAGTACTCATCAAAAACCCTAAAAATAAAATGACTCACAGTTTTCACAAAAGTTATTATTCGAAATACCTTGGAGAACCATTTAAATACCATGGAACATAAATCATGCAAATCATTCGGTATCATGATATCAATGTGGCATGCTATTCCCTCCACAGTATTGTAAAGATGCATTCTCTCATGGCTTATTGATTTAACACTCACACATAAACACAATTTACATACAGTTATCCACAAAACGCACACACATTTTGCTCACCATCTGGCTAACACACAAACATTACTTTTCCATTAGAGTGCTGTTCAAATGGTTCGACTCAATGTGGGATTGCTTTGAGCTCTGCAGACCAGAAAACCTTGCAGTTTCATGAAATATTGATAGTAGATCAATATGCTACATCAGTATGAGTTAGGAACGAACTGCTGGAAGAAGTCCGGAAAGTCCCATTTTTTTAGCTATGGCAAGAGTTTAGGAGGAAGTACACTGAATGAGACAATTGTTCCTGGACTAAAAAAAAAAAAAAAAGCACAAGGAGTGTCATGACTCCATGTAGGATTTACAAATGCGTTCGTACTTCTTGCCTTCTGTCCCTCAACCATCAAGACAACAAACACGGGAAGTTGTTATTCCCATACAGAGTAGAATTAGGTCAGTGTCATTCACCGTCATCCAGGAAAAGAGCTTATCATAGCACGCCACATCCTAAAGATAATGCACATCAGCTCATAACGGCTCGGATCGAGAGAGAGCACGGGAAAGAAGTCTTGTGATTGATTGCGAGTGTGTCTCTGTGTCAAGAGAGCATGCTATGAGGCGAAATGAGAAAGCGAGAGCATGAGAGAGAGATATCCTACAGCTGTGTGGGATCAGGTCACGGTCGACTGGTTTAAAGCCCGATTTAACTGCTGTGCCAAAATGCCCATGTCTGAGATCACCATGACTTTGACTGGACAGCACACCAGCCTCATGAGCTCTCAGAGGTTAGTACTGATGGAGATCAATCCATCCACCCAGAAAGAGACACCAAGGGCGTAGGTTTGGTCCAGAAGTGTTAAATCAAACTGTCCACGAGCTCCTGAACGGCAGTTTAGCTCCAACTTGCTCCAACACACCTACCTGGAAGTAATTATGAAGAGCTTTCCTGCGTCTGCATTCAACCCAAAACAAGGCTACTTCCCTTCTGTGTCCACTTAAATAAATACATTTAACTAAGCAGCAGGATAGAATGTAATAGAAAAAATGTAAATTATTAAAAACAATTAAAAAAAAATACAAATGAAAATATTTTATGATAATATGTCAGTACACCAGCATTCATAAAACAAATGTCAAAAAATACCCGGATTTCCTGCTATCTCCATTGAGATTCTGGAGCATGTATCCAAAGGACACTTTACTATCCCATGAGGCCATGGAGAGGGAAAATACCTGTATTTATGGGTTATACTTTATTTATTTATTGAATGAATGAATACATAAATAAATTCAGCTTTACCATTACAAGCATAAATGACATTTTTAAATGGAAAATAATTTTTAATTGTAATAATATTTCACATTATGGATGGGCAATATGACCAAATCTTATATCAAAATATGAGTAATTTTATTTCAGGGTAACATTATATAACAATATCGTTATTTTTGCTTTAAATAAGGTCTTTGTGATTTCAGAATTTTTGATGCCATAGTAATGTCATAATTCATGTCACAAGTGTCAATATCACAAAAAAATTATACTAGCCTAAATAAATAAATGAAAAGCTTAAGCTCACTGAAGACAAGTAAGCAGTCAGTGATATAGAATAAGAAACTAATTACAATCAATAGAATGCAAAACTTCAGTAGAACAAATAAGAAATGCTACATATCTTGTATAAAGTAATTGAATAAAAACACTGCATATTCTTCACTGTGTAAATTAAATGTGTATTTATTTTTATTAAAGTTGCGAAAGTGATTTAGTCAAGAGCAGTGAGAGATTTTCTCTCTTTTGTTACTAGAATGAGAGACAGCAGGAATATTAGACTGCTATTACTTTAAGAGCTGCCCGGATCTAATATATTGTTACACGTTTTCTTTTCCAGCTGTTTGTTTTCACTTAAGACCTAAATTACTGTGTTTACAAGGATACTTGCAAAGATTGCCATTTTGACACATACAAGTGTGTGTATTTAACTGTTCCAGGTCTTTAAAGCGGCAAAAATTAAATACTCCCACACTCTATGAGCACCGTCTTCATGTGTGCGCATCTCTCAGACAGCGTTAAAGAGTTGAAATTGAGTCAAAATGAGTTCTCTTATGCAGCTGATTGCTTTTCAACTGCTTAAAATCACTTGTTTTTAAACCGCAATGCTTAAAAATGCATTCAGATGGTATGTTTTCATGACCACGTAGCACAGCAGCATCACGTGAGCATGTAACCGCAATAGAGACGAAAGTTCAAAATCTCTCAGTTGACCAATTTCTAATGGTTAATCGTGTCTATCGGTATATCCGCCCACCTTTACTATATAGTTATTGTTATAGTTATCTTTCTCTGTGTGAATGGGTCTTTAGCTATTTGAATCATGGTCAGTTAAGCATTCAGGGCTGTAATTGACTTTACAATCGACCATATTCTTTACTGTGTAAATTAAATATATATGTATTTTTATCAAAGTTACAAAAGTGATTTAGTCAAGAACAGTGAGAGATTTTCTCTGATTTGTTGTTTGATTAATATGAATGACAAACAGCAGGAATATCAGACTGCTGTCACTTTAAGAACTGCCCTGATCCAATATACTGTTACACATGTGTTTCTTTCTCAGCTGTTTGCTTTCACTTACGACCTAAATTACTGTATGTTAAACATTTATAATGTGTACTGGAATAAAGATCTGATCAGAATACAGTGTGCAGGAGAAAAAAAGAGAGGTGTGTACGTGCTGCATGCATGAGACTCAAGCATAAAACAAGGCGTCCAAAAACTGTTCAAATAATTTATAAAGGGAAATAATCTCTTTTACTATTGGAAAATATGAAACAGACACAAAACACTCACAGTTGGTGTAGTAAATTTGTCACATGGATTGTCTTGAACTCGTCTGTGAGAACATGATCATCAGGTTTTGCAACTTGTGGAGTTCATGTCAACTCAATGTGCCTTTTCACTGAGATTGTTATACTGGTAATGTCATTTGTAAATTTGTAAAAACTGTATTAAAGTCGAACAATATGAAATAGAAGCATTTTCACTTTTGGACTCCACTGTATATTACATTCAATCACAACTGCAACTGGTAGAAATATTGCTAGGGATTATTCAGGCCTCTCAGCTTCCAAATTGACGCCTAGGAGAGAAAGCGAGTGAGACAAAGAGAGAAATAAATATTTAGAGGGAAAGGAGAGCAGCAGGTTAGCAGGTATTGGCGAACAAAAAAATAAACCTTGAAAATGTATTCATCTAATCTACATCTGAATCAATTGCCCTTGCCTCAGAATAAAGGCACTTTCATCCTTCATAGCCCTCCCAAACGCTCTGAAACTCACGTCCCATCTCTCTGTTTTCTCTTCAAATACTATGTTCAGTCAGAGTCAGAGAGCGTGAGGGGAATAAAAGATATAAAACAGACTGGAACCTTCTCTCTCTCCCTCCCTCCATTTGTAGGATGGATTGTTTCCGCAGTCATTTCCTGCTTTGTCTTATTTTAAGTTCTCTTCAGGGTCGAGGAGAGGATATGGTGCCAGCTGTCCGCTTTGTCAACTTCCCCTCACCACAGACCCACGATGTACACGCACCATATGTGACCCTGGACATCAAAACCAGGCATAAGGTTAATTTTTTTT
>NW_015505779.1:198981-201762 GCF_001515645.1 Sinocyclocheilus grahami | reverse complement strand
AAAAACTTTTTCACAGCGCTGTATATATATCCACATATAATATATATACGCACACATACATGTATGTAGACGTGTGTGAAGGACCACACTAATGCAGAAGTGTGGAGGTTGCTGGATTTAATGATGGACAGTTTTCACACAGTGGGAAAAGCTGCACATCGCCTGAGGAAAAAGTCCAGCTGCAAATGTTTTGCTTTCCTATTACTGGGCTGGAACAACCCTTCCAGTCCACACGACTGCTGGACCAACAGCTCCATCAAAGAGAAGAGAGAAAATCCTAAAGTTTATGTGCAGTACAACTCAACTCAACTACTATAGACTTCAAAAATCACACACAAAGACACAATCGCACACATACGGAGCAAGTAAGCGCGTGCTGACACAGGCATAGTGGCACTAAACAGCAAATTAGATGACACACAGCATGCAAGATCAAAGCCGAGAAGAAAGAAGCAAACAAGTCTGGCTAAGCTCATTAAAAAAGCCTCTTTATTAGCGTCAAATTAAGAACTTTTTGCCTTTGGAGAGGGATAAAGGGAAGAAAATAGAGAAGGAGAAAGAGGGACGAGGGAAAAGAGTAAAGGAGGATCGCTAGCTGCTAATCACATTATTAAAATGACTCTGAGTCCTGAATTTGACACAGCGCTCGCTTTGTGACGAAGGGAGAAAATTAGCGGGATAAAAGGAGAGCTAACGGCTCATGTGGTGTGACTGATCCTTCAAGTTAAAGCGATCGGGGATTAAACGGAGACACACTGGAGATGACTGGCTAAGTTAGAGAGTGAAGGAGGGGATCGCTAGCTGCTAATCACATTATTAAAATGACTCTGAGTCCTGAATTTGACACAGCGCTCGCTTTGTGACGAAGGGAGAAAATTAGCGGGATAAAAGGAGAGCTAACGGCTCATGTGGTGTGACTGATCCTTCAAGTTAAAGCGATCGGGGATTAAACGGAGACACACTGGAGATGACTGGCTAAGTTAGAGAGTGAAGGAGGAATAAGAAGAAAGAGTCAGGAATCAGAGACAGACAAAAGAAGAAGAGAGCACGATTTGGAAAAAGGACACATTTTCAGAGGAAACTTTTATTGGGGTTTTATAGCTCAGGAGACTTAATAGAGTTCTCCGCTATGTTTCAGTTAAAGTAGAATTGAACACTGACAACATAAGTATGGAGAGAGAATATGAAAATACATTTCTTGGTGTGACTTTAGACCACAAAATCTGCTGGGAACCGCAAATAAAACACGTCAAAGCAACATTGCAAATCTATAGCAATACTGAATAAATCAAGACATATTTTGAACATTAAGTGTTGGAATACACAACACAATTTATACACTTATACATTTATTCATCTAACACACATACTTAGTTTACATTTAGAATTTGCACATAATATACCTGTGCATACAAAATTGTCAATTTGTATATTGTTATTCCATTTTTATTCTTGTATTATCTGTGTTTTTTGTTCTGTCACTGTCATTCTGTTACACTGTGGAAGCTTCTGTCACGAAAACAAATTCCTCGTGTGTGTAAACATACCTGGCAATAAAGCTCATTCTGATTCTGTTTCTGATTAAATCAATGCATATTTTGTATAATACATTTAAAATACCGTTCGTGAGTTACTGTGTGTAAATCTGGGGAAACACCTACAATAATAACTTACAGACAAATGTATTATTCTTACAGTCACATGTACTGGAACTATTTAGAATTGTATAAGGGGTTGGAAAAGTTTTTTCTGCTCCTTTTCAGTAATATAATTATTGTTTATAACTAGGGCTGCAAAATGGTGGAACATTTCCAGTAAATTTCGGAAAACATTCCAGAAATTTTTGAAACTTTTCCAGGATTTTTTGGAATATTCCGGGGATTTTTGGAAAGTTTCCAGAAATTTACCGGAAGTTTTCCACCCCTTTGCGACCCTATTTATAACACTATATTTATTGTGTTTTCATTTGTTATGTTGCAACACACTTATTGTATCTGTATATATTAGTTTATATTATTTTTTGGTTTGAAATAAAAAATACATGAAGAAAAGAAAAAGTGATTCAAATTTTGCCATTATTTAGTCGCCTTTGTGTCATTCAAAATCTGACTGTGGGTATTTTTTCTGCGGAAGACTTTTTGAAGAAAACAAGTTTTGTTGTTGATGTTTTGTTTTTTTCTCTCCATACAACAGACTATGACTGTCAAGCTTTAAAAAGGAAAAAGAAAGAGTACAAGCATCATAAACATAGCACATAGTTTATGCACAATATTCAGTGTTTTCTGATGCAATATGACAGCTCTGCTTAATGAACAGACTAAAACGTAGGAAGATATTCACTTACTCTTCACCTACGCCGAAGCTCTAGAATCTCATTTGCAACATTCAGATCCAAAAATGGTGTTTCACACAAGATTTATCATATGTGAAGAAATAGTTGCAATGGAGAATGAGATTTTAGAGCTCCATAATGGCATTCAGCGAATAATAACCATTTAAATCTGCTCTGGTTGTCACGCTATGCCATCATTTGGCATTTACAAGACTTGGAATAGGATATGGACTACTTTAATTATGTGTTTTGCATGTTTCAGAGCTTCACAGATGTGGTCACTATATGAATTGTTGTTGCATAGAAAAGTAACATGAAAAGATTCATTTCATCAAGTTTTGGGTGAACGGCTCTTTAAAATATCAACTTATTCTCAGATGATTTTTTTGTTCTTTCTAAATGTACTTACAACAATAAAAGAAACAGAGAAACAGAAATGAGTGAGAAAC
>NW_015505779.1:191320-197550 GCF_001515645.1 Sinocyclocheilus grahami | reverse complement strand
GCAACAGTCAAACATGGTGGAGGTAGTGTGATGGTCTGGGGCTGCTTTGCAGCTTCAGGACCTGGGTGACTTGCCATAATTGATGGAACCATGAATTCTGCGCTCTATCAGAAAATCCTGAAGGAGAATGTCCGGCTATCAGTTTGTGACCTCAAGCTCAAGCGCACTTGGGTTATGTAGCAGGACAATGATCCCAAACACACCAGCAAGTCCACCTCTGAATGGCTCAAGAAAAACTAAATTAAGGTTTTGGAGTGGCCAAGTCAAAGTTCAGACTTAAATCCAATTGAGATGCTTAAACAGTCCATTCATGCTCGAAAACCCTCCAATTAAAACAATTCTGCAAAGAAGAGTGGGCCAAAATTACTCCACAGCGATATGAAAGACTCATTACCAGTTATCGCAAACGCTTGATTGCAGTTGTTGCTGCAAAGCGTGACGCAACCAGTTATTAGGTTTAGGGGGCAATTACTTTTTCATGTAGTGCCAGGCAGGTTTGGACATATTGGAAATATTTTCCCCTTAATAAATGAAATTATTATTTCAAAACTGCATTTAGTATTTACTCAGGTTATCTTTGAGAAATATTAAAATTAGTTTCTTGAGCTGAATCATTCAAGTGTGACAAATATACAAAAAATAAAATAAAAAACTTTTTCACAGCGCTGTATATATATCCACATATAATATATATACGCACACATACATGTATGTAGACGTGTGTGAAGGACCACACTAATGCAGAAGTGTGGAGGTTGCTGGATTTAATGATGGACAGTTTTCACACAGTGGGAAAAGCTGCACATCGCCTGAGGAAAAAGTCCAGCTGCAAATGTTTTGCTTTCCTATTACTGGGCTGGAACAACCCTTCCAGTCCACACGACTGCTGGACCAACAGCTCCATCAAAGAGAAGAGAGAAAATCCTAAAGTTTATGTGCAGTACAACTCAACTCAACTACTATAGACTTCAAAAATCACACACAAAGACACAATCGCACACATACGGAGCAAGTAAGCGCGTGCTGACACAGGCATAGTGGCACTAAACAGCAAATTAGATGACACA
Organism: Sinocyclocheilus grahami; assembly: GCF_001515645.1. NCBI lineage: Eukaryota > Metazoa > Chordata > Actinopteri > Cypriniformes > Cyprinidae > Sinocyclocheilus > Sinocyclocheilus grahami. The sequence continues at coordinate 196,483 of NW_015505779.1, read as the reverse complement.
CAGCATGCAAGATCAAAGCCGAGAAGAAAGAAGCAAACAAGTCTGGCTAAGCTCATTAAAAAAGCCTCTTTATTAGCGTCAAATTAAGAACTTTTTGCCTTTGGAGAGGGATAAAGGGAAGAAAATAGAGAAGGAGAAAGAGGGACGAGGGAAAAGAGTAAAGGAGGATCGCTAGCTGCTAATCACATTATTAAAATGACTCTGAGTCCTGAATTTGACACAGCGCTCGCTTTGTGACGAAGGGAGAAAATTAGCGGGATAAAAGGAGAGCTAACGGCTCATGTGGTGTGACTGATCCTTCAAGTTAAAGCGATCGGGGATTAAACGGAGACACACTGGAGATGACTGGCTAAGTTAGAGAGTGAAGGAGGAATAAGAAGAAAGAGTCAGGAATCAGAGACAGACAAAAGAAGAAGAGAGCACGATTTGGAAAAAGGACACATTTTCAGAGGAAACTTTTATTGGGGTTTTATAGCTCAGGAGACTTAATAGAGTTCTCCGCTATGTTTCAGTTAAAGTAGAATTGAACACTGACAACATAAGTATGGAGAGAGAATATGAAAATACATTTCTTGGTGTGACTTTAGACCACAAAATCTGCTGGGAACCGCAAATAAAACACGTCAAAGCAACATTGCAAATCTATAGCAATACTGAATAAATCAAGACATATTTTGAACATTAAGTGTTGGAATACACAACACAATTTATACACTTATACATTTATTCATCTAACACACATACTTAGTTTACATTTAGAATTTGCACATAATATACCTGTGCATACAAAATTGTCAATTTGTATATTGTTATTCCATTTTTATTCTTGTATTATCTGTGTTTTTTGTTCTGTCACTGTCATTCTGTTACACTGTGGAAGCTTCTGTCACGAAAACAAATTCCTCGTGTGTGTAAACATACCTGGCAATAAAGCTCATTCTGATTCTGTTTCTGATTAAATCAATGCATATTTTGTATAATACATTTAAAATACCGTTCGTGAGTTACTGTGTGTAAATCTGGGGAAACACCTACAATAATAACTTACAGACAAATGTATTATTCTTACAGTCACATGTACTGGAACTATTTAGAATTGTATAAGGGGTTGGAAAAGTTTTTTCTGCTCCTTTTCAGTAATATAATTATTGTTTATAACTAGGGCTGCAAAATGGTGGAACATTTCCAGTAAATTTCGGAAAACATTCCAGAAATTTTTGAAACTTTTCCAGGATTTTTTGGAATATTCCGGGGATTTTTGGAAAGTTTCCAGAAATTTACCGGAAGTTTTCCACCCCTTTGCGACCCTATTTATAACACTATATTTATTGTGTTTTCATTTGTTATGTTGCAACACACTTATTGTATCTGTATATATTAGTTTATATTATTTTTTGGTTTGAAATAAAAAATACATGAAGAAAAGAAAAAGTGATTCAAATTTTGCCATTATTTAGTCGCCTTTGTGTCATTCAAAATCTGACTGTGGGTATTTTTTCTGCGGAAGACTTTTTGAAGAAAACAAGTTTTGTTGTTGATGTTTTGTTTTTTTCTCTCCATACAACAGACTATGACTGTCAAGCTTTAAAAAGGAAAAAGAAAGAGTACAAGCATCATAAACATAGCACATAGTTTATGCACAATATTCAGTGTTTTCTGATGCAATATGACAGCTCTGCTTAATGAACAGACTAAAACGTAGGAAGATATTCACTTACTCTTCACCTACGCCGAAGCTCTAGAATCTCATTTGCAACATTCAGATCCAAAAATGGTGTTTCACACAAGATTTATCATATGTGAAGAAATAGTTGCAATGGAGAATGAGATTTTAGAGCTCCATAATGGCATTCAGCGAATAATAACAATTTAAATCTGCTCTGGTTGTCACGCTATGCCATCATTTGGCATTTACAAGACTTGGAATAGGATATGGACTACTTTAATTATGTGTTTTGCATGTTTCAGAGCTTCACAGATGTGGTCACTATATGAATTGTTGTTGCATAGAAAAGTAACATGAAAAGATTCATTTCATCAAGTTTTGGGTGAACGGCTCTTTAAAATATCAACTTATTCTCAGATGATTTTTTTGTTCTTTCTAAATGTACTTACAACAATAAAAGAAACAGAGAAACAGAAATGAGTGAGAAACATGTAAAAAAAAAAGCATATAAAAAGAATACAGTTGTAAGATGCATATTCCATTTGATTTGAACTATTTGAAGTTATAATAAGTAATGTTCAAGGTATTGAAATCTCTGAAATTGCAAACTTTGTTATCTGGGCAAATCTGAGCACAGTTTATGAAAACAACTTGCTCACTGGGGGGTTGCAAGGCATTATTTTCTTCATCTTTTATCTTCTTCATTTTTCTATCTTATGTAAAGCTGCTTTGGAACAACATTTATTATAAAAACCACTATACAAATAAAATTGAACTGAAACTCTAGAGGGGACACATTATGTCAGTTGTGTTCTCAGGAGAAGAAGCTGAGATCAGGAGGCTTCACGTGACTCAACAGAAGCATCAGGCTTTGCTTTGTCCTCCACATGAAACACGTTGCATATAGAGTACTAAATGTTTAAATGCAACAAACTAACCACAATGAAACAAAAAATACAAGCATTATGTTGTTCCGAATATCATGTTTGTAACATTGTGCTGTACAAGCACAACTCCATGCATCTAGACACAATCCTGTCAATCTCTATCTTGGTTATTATCGAGTGTACTTGAAAAGGTCAATGGTTAATGGGTTCAACGTTAAAACAATTTGACCTCTGAGTTACAAAACTAACCCCATGTACAAAGTGGCACCTTGGGTCAAAAGCATTATCCTTTGAATTGTAAAGACTTTCTCCAATTATTTTTTCAAAAACAAAATACATTTTTCGTAAGAATTGGACTAATTTTGAATAAGGAGTAGCAAAAAACAATACTGTGCTGTTCAAAAAGGCCGCTACTGTAACGGGTGGAGTCTTAGGTCCAATCACAATTCTACCCCTTAGCCCTTACCCTTTCACGTGAAGGGGTAGGGGCGTCTCGATTCTCTTTTGGTTGGAGGGGTAGGGGTCTTCAAATGAAGATTTTTCAGGACCACACTTCAAACGAAGGGGTAGGCCTATGAATTATCTCAGCGAAATACGGCTTCAGCGGCAACATGGGTGCCCATTTTTGCAATTAATAAAGATTTTAACGAAAAGTAATCATTTGTTTTATGTTACATTCAATCGTGAGTTCATATGTTACTCAAAGAAATGTTTGCAAAAAATCGCTAAAGTTTGCTAACGTCATATTAGTACAGACTGCACGATAGTGCCACAACATATTTTAATGTCTGATCAGGGCGATAACCACCGTAGACATTGAGCAGGGCTAGTACCCCCAATAATTATAAATCGCTAAACCCTTTTCTCAAATATTGCCAATTCGAGAGAGAGAGAGACAGAGAGAAAGTTGCGTACATGCGCATCTGTGCATTTATCTTTTTAGAGTGAGTTTACTTCAAAAACAGCGATTATATCCTCTCGTTGCTGGAAAATATAATGTAGCGATTCAGTATTTAAACTATTATTAATAAAAGTCGTGGGGTACCGTTGACAAGTTTCTTTGCTCCTGGATGTGTGAGCTGCGCGATCACTGATAAGTGTGTGTGTGTGTGTGTGTGTGTGTGTGTCAGTAAGCAGCACATTAATATAGAACGGTAATTAAAGGCTCTAATGCACACCAGCACACCAGTATAGGTGTGTGTATTGTAGGAGCTAGACGACGTATGATGACGTGTGACGTATAGTAGCGGTGTCCCAATTCTTAGGGGAATATTTTCACCCCTACCCCTTGACACTCTTTTTCAAGGGACAATGGGAAGGGGTACAAAACAGAATTGGGATTGGGCCTTAGAGTCAGTTTTACTAACAGCTTGCGCCAGCTCAAACTGTCTTTTGGCGTTAAACTTGTACTGTCAGGTTTTACTAAAGACGTGCAGTGACGAATTAGCGCTGAAAAGGTGTGGACACTGTTGTTTTTGCACCTGACCTTATTGAATATGCATTTTTAGGAGTTTCCCTTTCAGACGCAAAAGTTATAATATATGATATAATGCAATACAGACAGATTTAAGTGCTGTGATACATAACACATCTTAAAATGAAATAAAACCACTTCTTAAAAAGAAATAAGCACATTTTCTTCTTTTCAAGGAACGACCAATGGTTATATTTGCATTCTTTAGAGCAACATGCATACAATTTTTCATTCTTTCAAGCAGACATTTATTTATATAAATTAAATGTACATTAATCCTAGTAAAGTGATTTAGTCAAGAGCAGTGAGTGATTTTTTCTTTGTCTTTTGTGCTTTGATAAACATTAATGACACAGACAAAAGCAATTTAATTAGGGTACGTTACTGTTTTTCCTGTATTTTTGATCAAACAAATGCAGCCTTGGTAAGCATGGAAGACATAAGATATGAAAACAACACTCTTTCATACTTTAATTTCATATTAAAGTCAGATATTTACTATATATATACAGTGGGTACAGAAAGTATTCAGACCCCCTTACATTTTTCACTCTTTGTTATATTGCAGCCATTTGCTAAAATCATTTAAGTTAATTTTTTTTCCTCATTAATGTACATCTCACTCACCCTAACTTCTTCCTTTCTCTGTCTAGTCTTCTCCATCATGGGTATAAAAAAGATGATTGAGGAAAGATCTCTCAAGAGAGAGGACAGAGAAACAATGGGAAAAGCACAGTCAGGAATCCCCAGGTGACTCACAACCTGCCCAAGAGAAGAAAACCAAAGAGAGGCACAAAGAAACGAGGAATTTGACAATGATGCACATAAGTGTGTGTGTGTCAGATGATAGACAGCTAAGTGAAATTGAAGACCGTTGACAGCATTATGAACCAATTATATTAGTTACATTTGCCAGCACTACATATAAGGGCCTTTCGCACCGCAGGAACCTTTTCATAGTACCAGAACTAATTGTGGAACTACCCACTTTTCGGTGTGTTCGCACCGCCGGAACTGGGTGTGATTTTAGTACCGGACTGCCTTTTTCGAGAACCAAATTAGCTCCTACTCCGGAGCAGGGTCTAACCAGCACAACTGGTACTAATCGTGACGTAAGTAGACATTGATTGGCCAAA
>NW_015505779.1:182184-190308 GCF_001515645.1 Sinocyclocheilus grahami | reverse complement strand
TTCGCACCGCCGGAACTGGGTGTGATTTTAGTACCGGACTGCCTTTTTCGAGAACCAAATTAGCTCCTACTCCGGAGCAGGGTCTAACCAGCACAACTGGTACTAATCGTGACGTAAGTAGACATTGATTGGCCAAACGCGTACGAAAACGCCCTCACCCGCCATGATTTAAAACGGTGTGTAAACATACTGTAAGCATGTCAACTTATTTCGCAAGTATGGAGAACAGCGATAGATGGACGGACGCTGAAGTGAAGGCACTTGTAGCAAATGTAGCACTGCCACCTGTCGTTGGAGATTCTTAGTCCTCCTTTCCGTTCTTTCAATTGCTTTACGTATACGTCGGACTTTCCATGTCCATTATCGTGAAACCCGCGAGACACAACAAACACACAGCTCTGATCACAGCGTCCTCCATCCTCTATCCTCCGGTTGTTAATGTTCTTCTTCTTTGTTTCTGTTGTTGAACGCCGCTCACAAATGACGTCGCTGTCGACCGGCTTACGTCACTTCCTAGTACACACTCTCAGTGCGAATGCAACCCTTTAAACGGTGCTGGAAAATAGTTCGCGCAAAATCGTCCCAGTACTTCAGTAATGTACATTTAGTTCTGGAACTAAAGCGGTGCGAAAGGGCCTATTGTAGAAGCCCCATCTGGCTTACACAGGCCCATATATTCACAACATCAGAAAAAAAAAATTGTAGAAGCTTCTAAATATACAAACATTTGCTATCACAAAGGCTATGGGAGAAACAAACAAACAATCACAATTACAACAATTACAAATCAACCATAATTCATAATTCATAGAACTTGTACTATATATACACATTTGCAACAACATAAACTCCTCTAAATAAGAAGATAATATTACAGTTAATTTCCTCTCACGTGATTTCAAACTAAAATAACGTCCCAAATGCAACAAAAATAGGTCTACAAGGTGGTATTGATTCCAAATTCAGATTGCGTGCCATGTTTTCAAATGCAGTATCGAACACAGCGCGAGCCGTAACGTCCGATTCGCGAATAAATTATGCAGTTCTATGAAGACACTAGAGGTTTATTCGAGATGCATCGGCGCTGCGCAGACCGATCGGCGCCGATTGGTCTGCGCAGCACTGATGCATCTCGCACAAGCCTTACACACAAAAATAAATACAAAATACTAATACTAAAAACACACAATAACAATATAAAACTACATTTAAAATGGAAATGGACAAATAAACCATGTTTAAACTGTAAACAAGTAAAAACTGTAGTATCTCAATCATATTAAAATAACAATGACACAAATACAACCATAATGATTAATAAAACAATTTAACTTAATGCAGCTATAAAAAAAAACATCATGTAGTTTATATCACTTAAATCATTATAGTTCTAATCTATACACAGCTAAGCACAGCTATTTTTATCAAACTTTTCTTTTGCTCTGTCGACTTAAAAAAAATGAAAAAGACAAAAAACAGTGTTTGTCTCCTAAATGTTTCATTTCAGTACACCACTGACCTATGACCTTTGCCATCCCAATCATATCAGACAAGACATCCGGAAGGGTTGGGACTTCGACCCCATTAAATAAAAGGAAAGAGATCATTACTGCAACAAACAAATTTAAGGAGGAGTGCCGCTGTGTGCATCTCTATCAACTCACACACAGATAAACTTACTCCACCATTCTCCTTCCCCATGAATTGCTGCACACACACACACACACACACACACACACACACACACACACACACACACACACACAAACAAACACACTCACACACACACACACACACACACACATTTGGCCAGAGTCACTTCAGCACGCATATGTGTTTACAGCTTGTCAGAGTTGTTTATGATTCCTAATTTCAGATGTTCAGCCAAAGATTGCTAAATCACTGTAATCATAAAACACTATAGCTTGGTTTCCTGGGCTTTAATGAATATGACTGCATACTTCTTTCTTTCACTGTTAAATGTCAGTACATTTCACAGTATATTATACTTTTCTGGTAATCCTAATGTAGGCCACTTCATGAATAAGCTCCTTGAAATAAATCTCTCATTGTTTGAATTGTCATGTCCACTCACAGTCATCCTATTGTATTTTGAATTAAATTGTAGGATTATGATTTAGGGCTTCAGGTCTGGATTTTGAAATACACTGACCCCAAAACGTATTCTGTGCATTTGGACACACTTGAATTTCAAAGTATTACAGACATTTTCGAAACCAAGTGGCTTCTGCAAACAAGTTACGCTAGATTCAAAAATGTTTGCTCGAAAAGTGTGCTCCTTTTATTTTGTATAAATGACACTTTGTTCAATATTTCGCTATCTAAAATGCAAAGTCAGTTCATGTTATTTGAGGCAACACAGACAAAACCATAGTTTTTTCAAGCACTGGTCAATTTTGAAATTTTAACTATTTTGCTTTCATAACATGCCTTCTTTCAGACTAGTGAGAAGAAAACCTCCAAAATACACTTTTTAGTGTTTACTTTATTACACGTTTTCTTTCTATTTGCATCAGTAGATTTAAATTACAACACGTATATTTTAAAAACCGTTTTCTCAAAATGAGTTTTCTCTCATGCACTAAGCCAGAAATCTTCACTTCAGTAGCTCCAAACTTTCCATTTTTATTTCTATCTATATTCTGATGATTTTTGCAGAGGAGATTATTCATATATCATTCACCCTTTTTAAATATATCGGTTTCCTTAAAACATGTAATAAATAAATAAATAAACTTTTTTTTCTGGCTGTTGAGAGCATTTTTGATTTATGGATTGATAAAAAAAAACATATACACAATCCCCTATGTAAAAAAATATTAATGTCAGCAAAATGAACCAAGAACTGTATGTACTGAATTAGATAAAGCCTAATTTGCATATTCAAACATAACATTTAAGAAAACTTGTGATACAAAACAATCGTCTTAATGCACTGTGATTAATCAACTATAGGGAATGATGCTATCTATTAATTATTATTATTATTATTATTATTTTGCCCTATTCCTCTGTTGTGTCTTGCCTTACAGTAAGTATCCAAAAGTGTCTTTAAGGGGCTTATCTGTCTTAACACAGCACGGTTCTTTACAATATTAGTCATAAGGGATGCTTCTTCAGGAAAGAGCAACTCATCTTGCTGTTCTCCTCTCACAGGGCTGGATATGAAAATATCTACTAAAGTAGTTTATAATGAACAACAGAGTCGATGCTTTAAAAAAAAAAGACTCATGAGACCGAGACAGAGCGAGAGGAACACAGCTAGAGATAATCATGCACAACAGATGTGATATGAGAACCCAAAGCTAATACAAACAAACACAAGGATATTTCTGAAAGCAAACAGACCCAAAAGGAACATCAACAGAACTGCAAGTGTTCAACACAGTCAAGGGAAGTCCTCACAATAACACGCCACACTATCAAAAACACATGGCCCACAGAGAAAACCAGGCCGGATATTCCAGACTTTATAGGATCCCAATCAGATCCAGAGAATTGTGCAATTATTACTTGTTTCACCGCACTGAGCTCCCGAGATCAATGTAGATGGACTTTATTGATCTTTAGGTCTGATCACTGATGTAGATGTAATGACTGGCTCAGGAAATGCAGACTGACCAATACAAATACACTGTTGACTAACCAGCCACGAGTAGTCTAATTGTTCCGTTATCACTTAAAGTGAAAATGCTGTGCGTTTGGACACAATCCCAGCCTTGTTTGATCTCAGTGAGCATCATGTTTTGAATGGAAAATTGTGGGGAAGATGGTTATAACATGGGGTTCGTTGTAACACTGTTAGCTTAACCAGTTTGAAATAGGTACAGAGATGAAATCTCTATGATCTATGAGCATCATCCTCTGAGGTAGAGCTGAAGTTGTCTCTGCATGCACATATCAATTATTTAAAGGACAAAACTTGATTTGGGATCAGCTTAATACATATTATATGATAAAAATGGAATTATCAGCAGATACTCTTCATTAAATTTTAAATACTAAGCTGTTCAAACGTTTGAGGTTGGTAAGATTTTTACAAATGTTTTTGGAATAAGTCTTTGGAATAACGCTCACCAAGGTATGTATGCATTTGCTGTAAAATACAGTGAAAACAGCAATATTTTGAAATATTGTTACAATGTAAAATAACGGTTTTCTATTTCAATATATTTTTATTCCTGTGATGGCAAAGCTGAATTGGAAATTATTCTAATTTGACATTTGAAACTATTCTAATATTATGATTTGGTGATCAAGAAACATTTATGATTACTATCAATATTAAAAACAGCTGTGCTGCGTAATATTTCTGAAGAAACTGTGATGCATTTTTACAGTATCTATTTGAGAAATAAATCTTTCGTAGCATTCTAAAACTTTTGCAACATTATACAAAATTATTTTTTCACTTTTGATCCAATGTAATGCACCATTCAACTTAAAAAAAAAGAATCTGACCTCAAACATTTAAACAGTAATGCATTTTACTTTAACCATTTATTCTCAAACAAAAAAAAAAGTAATAAAATTGACACTCTATTAAAAAATACCAATTAACCACTTGACTGTGAAAGTGACTAACATGCACACAAACACTCGGCATCTATTTTTATTATTATTACTATCATCTAATTGTTCAATAGCTTACCCAACTTGTATGCTGTTTATTGACTAAAAGAAACTAAATTTCATAAAAACAAAATGAGCTGCAGTTCTGGGTTTGTTGGAGGTTTATTTAAAAAGGAATTTCAAACAAATACATTTTATTAACACAATAAATGCATATACACAATTAAATAGAAGTTGTCTAATAGTGTTACAAACCATCTCTTTTTTTGTACTTGACACTATTCGACTCGGTTAAGACCAAGGCAAGGCAAGGCAAGTTTATTTATAGCACATTTCATACACAATGGTAATTCAAAGTGCTTTACATAAAAGATAAGAAAATAATTATTAATAAATATTCACAATAATGTTCCCACAAGACCATACAAATGTGGGAACATTACATCTTAAGTTTGGGATAAACTGTACAAAAGAGCAAAAGTGTTACAGTCGGGCTCTGCTACAATCTCCCCTCTTGCTATTGGACCTTAGTGCTCATGTCAGATATACAGGTTCGAATCTGCCTTATAACCTCCTGTCCTCTTTCTACTGGTTTATCAGTAAAAAGTTGCCCAAAAATAAAATGAGAAGAAAAACAAAGCAACATAGTTTAAATAAACATCCCTTTCACATCCACTCGGAATATTTATTTTTTTAATATTCACACTGATTAAAGAGCTATACTATAATTTACCACAGAGGGGTGCTTTAAAAAGAATGAACATTTCCATTCATGTTATTCTTAGGCTGTACTCTAAGGGCTGAACTAAAACAGTGCGGGCTGGCTTCCTCCGGATGGACCTCATATGAGCGTGCACACACACACACACACACACACACACACACACACACACCGACATCCCGGTTCAAAGCCTCTGACTCACTGCTCTTTTCTGCCAAGCTTACACTACAGCTATTGTGAAGTGTAAACACTTGGGGGCAAGATCCTTCTCTCTCTGACTCACACACACACACACACACACACACACACACACATAGACATGATTATCTCATTCTGCATCACATCATTATCCCTAATGCATACAGTATGAGCTTTTCAACAGCCTGAGCTACCGTGAAAGCCAGAACTTTCAGAGCACCTGCTGACAAACACACACTCACGCAGAGACGCTGAGAGGAGGAGGGGAACTCTGGGATACTGGAAGAAAGGAAGCAAAGCACCCTGAGATTTAGTTACGAGCAACCTGAGAACTGTGGGGGATGGATGTGAGACAGAGAGAGAGAGAGAGATTAAAGGAGAGAAAGGAGTGTCTGACAAATGGAGTGAGTAAGGGAGGAGAGGTAGGTGAGTAATAGAGAACAAAAAGAGAGCGAGGAGAAAGTGATTATGTTAAAGTGGAAGAGAGAATTACATTTAAACAAAAAGAGAGATGGGAAGTTGTAGTGAGAAATGCGGTGTTAAAATAATAGTTCTTTAATGGTTATTTGAAGCATCTTCTTTGTTTTCACTAAACAGGGTTTTCTAGGGTCGGCTATGTGGTTATTTGGAAGTTTCCAACCATATACTCCTGAACTTATAAAGATTGACCTATGACATCATGGCAATGCAAGGTTCTCCCATCGCATTAAAATAAATTACAGGTTTTTTTAAACTGCTTACACACGAAATCTTTACTTGTCACACAATATCTGGAACCTGAAACTCAAACAGCAGAAGCACAGACCAAATCTGCAAAACCATACACTAATTCTCTGCCTTAGACTCAGTTTTCAATTTCATTAAACACTTTTTGCAAAACACAACACACAATTCTCTATGTACCACACAGAAATCTAACAGGAATTAATATTATGGCAAAGGTGTTTGCAAATGTTTGCTTTTGAGATGTGTTTGTGATATTTTGAATGCAGTGCTTCATTTTGCAAGAGATGAGAGGCATTTTGCATTTTGTGTGCAATTCTTGGATTTGTGAGTAAAGTTTTGAAAAAAATTAAAAAAGGCGAAGCTTTGAAAATGTGTGTAAGTAGCTGAAAAAAACTGTAAGATGGTTGTGCTGTGGAATCAGTTTCTTCTATGGCATTATTAATGTAAGGTTTGCCTATTCATGTATGCATTCAACTACATTATGACAACTGATTAATAGCAATATCTTGAATTGAATTCAGCTATGCTTAGATTTGAGTTGGCTAAAGTGTCAAATCAATTGAGTTATTTAAAAGTGACTCATTCAAAATAAGTAAATGCCAATAGAATACATTAAATAAAAACGATTGAAAGAACCATCATGGTTATGAATAAGGAGATGGATGGATAAGGATTAATAAGGAATAAATATTTGAGTACAAAAAGAAAAAAATCCAAATGATGCGATAATTTCAATAAAAATTTTTTTTTTTGAAAAAAAACAAGTGCTTTCATACATTTTTAAAAAGTGGCCTAAATGTGCAATACAATAATTTACCTAATCTAAATACAGTATTAAACAACACATGTGGTAACATTTTGTTTGTTAATATTTACTACTGAAAAACAATTTTGATTTTTTTTTTAGACTACGCATCAAACAACCTGTCAGTAACTACACTGGGATGCATTTCCCAAAAACAACTATGGTCTTAAATTCAGTCGTTACCAATAGAGTTCAATGGAACTAACAACCATAGCTAGCGAACGGTGCTTTTGGGAAACGCACCCCTGTATAGTTGTGTGCTGTTTCACTGAAAAAACCCGACTTTTTAGAGTCATTTGTTTGGGCGTCACTGGTTGCATTTTTACTTTTTGATTTACTATTAATAAACAAAAAAAATATTACTAAAAAGAACCATCAATAAAATAAAAACTAATTCGATAACATTCGGTTAAAATTACTTATTAATTAAATTATAGTAATGATCAGTGTTGGGGAAAGTTACTTTTAAAAGTAATGCATTACAATATTGCGTCACGTCCTAAAAAAGTATCTAATTACGTTACTTAGTTACTTTTTATTGAAAGTAATGCGTTATGTTACTTTTGCGTTACTTTTTAAATCTGGGCTGGGCTTGCTTGTTTGCTTTTAATATAAAAAGTTCTATTTTTGGCAAATATAAAAGCCATTTCACACCAAAAGCCTCAGGCTGAAGAAAATGTAAATTCACGTCTGTAGAGTAGAACATAGAAGAAGAAAGTTCAACACTCTTCAGCAATAAAAAAAAGAAGAAAAGTTAGTTTATCTTGTGTAATTTTTGCTTATTAGTACGGTTGAATTCGGATCACCGAAGGTCAGCAGCAAATTGGTTAATAAAATGGGATTAAATACATAAAGGATATTTGTATTATTTAACATATTTAATTTGTGCAGCTTTGAGACATATTCTGAGTTGCGTTTAAGTGTTTTTATTAATTTTGAGGAAAACTAAATCTAATTTTTTTTTTGTGAGTGAGTGAGATTAAATTATTAGCATGTTTACATTTATTCTAGGACTAAACTAACATCTTACTCCTGATTTCTCTCAACATGGAGACAGGAGAGCTTTCAATCAATAAATGGG